>NC_140248.1:17691589-17881589 GCF_949987555.1 Borostomias antarcticus
GGGCTGCTGGTTTGCGTACATCCAGAACCGCAGTGCTAAAGACCACATGGGCAAGATGATGAAGGACCTGGACGGGCTGCAGAGTGCCGAGCAGAGCCTGCACGACCTGCAGGAGAAGTCAGTCACACACACACACACACACACACACACACACACACACACACACACACACACACACACACACGTATGCAGAGTCCACAGTTACTCTTCACACTCTCAAGAACATAGATAGACAGACAGACAGACAGACAGACAGACAGATACTGTAGATACGACAGATACAATAAATACGATAGATAGATAGATAGATAGATAGATAGATAGATAGATAGATAGATAGATAGATAGGCAGGCAGGCAGGCACTTTATTGATCCCTGAGTGGAAATTGTTAACATTGTTGGATTGTAATAATATATATGTTATTATTGAACATGTATGATAATAGCCTAGCTAGAGGTGCTTACTGACGCATATAATGAATGGAATCTCAGTGTATTCGAGTTGGTGCGTGCGTGTGACATTATTCTGGGTTATTACATTAGTCTGGCTGCTGATGACGTAGGCATCTGTCTGAGGCCCTTACATGGGCAAAGAGCATCCAGCTCCCAGAGAATACTGCCTGGCTGTCTCAGGCCACACATACGCACACACACACACACACACACACACACACACACACACACACACACACACACACACACATGCTGACACATACTGTATACACTGAGACACAAAGAACTATCTCTCTTCGTACACACACATTCTGTTTAAATCATTACGTAATCGTGTGACTGCAGGCCCAGGCCTTGGTAATGTCATATGATTGAGATAAGGATGCCCTACAGTATGTGCATGTCTGTGTGTGATGGCATGCATGAGCTGAGGCTAAGTTTGATATGCACTGACTTAACAATATTTTTAAAAGACCAACCTCTTTTAGGGGTCTGGGCTAGCTGGCTAACTGACCAGGAGGACTGAGCAGGAAGCTAGGCTAGCTAACTAGCTGACCTTGAGGACTGAGCAGGAAGCTAGGCTAGCTAACTAGCTGACCTCGAGGACTGAGCAGGGGGCTAGGCTAGCTAACTAGCTGACCTTGAGGACTGAGCAGGGGGCTAGGCTAGCTAACTAGCTAACCTGGAGGACTGAGCAGGAAGCTAAGATAGCTAACTATCTGACCTGGACGTGAGGCCTGCCTGATGCTTTCATCTGCTGCACAGCAGAATGAACATTCATGGCAGATTGGGTTTGCATATGTGACGAGGAAGCACACACACAGCACACACACACACACACACACACACACAGCACACACACACACACATTCACAGGGATCAGCGATGGGATCTACTCTATTTCCTCAACCTAATCCCCCTGTTCTCTGAAAGGGTCTTGCCTCCAAAAATATCTCTCTGTTTGCCATCTAGAAATATCACACACACACACACACACACACAATCATACAGACATGTACATGCTCAAAACATCCAGCCCCCCCTCCGCCCCCCATCCTCTCTCCCCTCTCTGTTCCATCCCTCCCCTTCCCCCCTCTCTTTGCCCTAGTTTCTGTTTCTCTCCTCCTGCCACAGCGCCCCCTGCTGACAGGGCTGCTGAGGGACCCTCAGACAGACTTCTGCTCTTCTTTATTGTTTTCCACTTCCCTTCCCGGTGTATTTACACAGACCATTTTTAGACAATATTAGATGTATATTTAGATGACCGAGCTTAGTTGTCTCTCCCTGACCTCCTCTCTCCCTGGTGTCTCACTTCTCTCTCTCTTTCTCTCTCCCTCTCTCTCTCTCTCTCTCTCTCTCTCTCTCTCTCTCTTTCTCTCTCTCTCCCGGTCTCCCTCTCTCTCTCTCTCTCTCTCTCTCTTTCTCTCTCTCTCCCGGTCTCCCTCTCTCTCTCACCTCTCTCTCTCCCACGGTCTCTCTCGCCCATCTCTCTCTGCTCAGGCTGCAGATAGCCCAGGAGGAGCATCGCAGTGTGGAGGTGGAGAAGGTGACGCTGGAGCAGCGTCTGAGAAATGAGATCAACACTGCCAAACAGGAAGCGCAGCGCCTGCGCGAGCTGCGGGAGGGCACGGAGAACGAGAGGAGCAGGCAGACGTACGCCGAGGAGGAGCTGGAGCAGGTGCACACTCACACACACAGTCCCCACCCAATGCCCACTGGAATTACAATACAGTTAATTAATGTAATTAATTAGGGTTAATTAGGGTTAATTACAATTACAGTCATTTAGCAGACGCTTTTATCCAGAGTGCATTTAATGTAGGTGGTCTAGTGCACCTCCTTTCTAAGCAAGCAACCAAGAGTGTAATCTGGTGCTAAGGTCAAAGTACAAGAACAGCAAAATACAATAAATGCATATAAACACTCACACACAGACACACTCAGATTCTGAAAGCAAGTTTTGAGCTACAGTATTTTCGTGGCTTTGAAGCAAGCAAGTAAAGTTGAAGCAAGTGTGTGATGCAGGTGCGTATGGCCCTGAGGAAGGCGGAGCGAGAGCTGGAGTCGCGTGCTTCCTGGTCTCCGCCAGGCGCTCTCCAGACCTGGCTGCAGCTCACACACGAGGTCGAGGTCCAGTACTACAACATCAAGAAACAGAGCGCAGAGCGCCAGCTACTGCAGGCCAAGGAGGGGGTGAGGGACTCACACACAAACACACACACACACACACACACACTGGCGTGTGCACATATATACTCATCGTACGTAGCAGACATTCAAATTAGGGTGGTGATGATGATGATGATGATTGATGATGGTGAGGGTGGAGGTGACGATGATGATGATGATGCAGGCTGAGAAGATCAAGAAGAAGAGAGGTACTCTGTTTGGGACGTTCCACGTAGCTCACAGCTCCTCCCTGGACGCCGTCGACCACAAGATCCTCACGGCCAAGTGAGTGGATCCCCTGAGAGAGTTTAAACAAGATGTCTGTCCCGGTGTGCTCATTTCATCTCTCCTTGTGTTTCTTCCTCCCCGTTCTGTGTCTCACTCCTGGCCCCGCCCTCTCTCTGTCTGCGACCTCCTCGTCCACCACACCCCCCCTGCTCCTCCTCCTCCCCTTCCCCCCCACCTGACCCAGGCAGGCCCTGGGGGAGGTGACGGCTGCCCTGAGGGAGAAGCTTCATCGCTGGCAGCAGATCGAATCTCTGACCGGCTTCACCCTGGTCCACAACGCCGGTCTGGCCACGCTGGCCGCCGCCCTCAACCTCGACCCCTCCTTCCTGGGGCTGCACCCGCCCACGCCACAGCATCTCCTCCTGTCCGACGACCTGGACGACATGGACGAGGACATCCTGTCCCCCGGGACCCTGCAGTGTACGTGTCATCAGACGGCGCCACGGCCTGTTGTTGTGACGCCGTTTGAAATGCAGCCACACCCCCAGAGAGATCGACCAATCAGTCACACTTTATTTGTACAGCACATTTCAGACACAAACGCTGCGCTTCACAACGAGATAACATGGAATAAATCAGAGAGTAAATAGCTCAACATTTGGGCAACAGGCATCATTAATGAACGATGTTTGCCTGCTGTTGCTTTGGTATGTTTGGTGTGGCGAGCACAAGACGAAAACAGTTTTCATCCCCCTGGCTATGGTCTTCTACTTCCCAATCGGGGCTGGTCTCCTCATACGTTTCGTACGTCTGCTCCCCCCTGACCCCCTCCCCCCCCCAGACGCAGCCTGGCAGATGGACCGGCGAGTCAGCGACCTCTGGCCCATGAGCGGCGTCTCTGACCACACGTCCCCGTGGAAGCATTCCGGTTGGGTCCGCCCTCCTTCACTCTCCCCCCTCCAACCCTAACCGAGCGTTATCTTTTTTTTACCCACACACCCCTTCTTCCTCCCTGTGTTCACTGTGGTCCTCCCCGTGTTCACTGTGGTCTTGCCTGAACTCCCCGTGAGAAGGGGGAGGAGCCTGATGGCCAGAGATGAGGCGGAGACTTTACAACACTACACTAACAAACCACATGCTCGAATTTTCTCTCTCTCTCCCTCTCTCTCTCTCTCTCTCTCTCCTCTTTCTCTCTCTAGCTCTCTCTGGTGTGGCCGTTGTCAACGCTAGTCTTGTGGAAGCTCTGCCTTACAGACACATCACTCTTATGTCTTCTTCTTCTTCTTCTTCCTCCACTCTGCCCTCAGAATGGACTGGAGTGATAACTCTTCCCCCCCTCTCCCTCACCTGCTGACTAACCTCCACTTCCAGGTCTGAAATACTGTATGTACAGTATAAACTCGGTTTGCAGCTGTTTCAGATGCCAGCTGTTACACCGCAATGCCGAAGCCATGGACCACCAAGTCTGTCCTCCCAGAAAGATTTGCTTAAAATAGCACAGTACATTTCTTCTTCTACTTTATTTAAGACCTGGCCCAATAGAGTCGTTACAAAATGTGTAATTGTTGGGTTCATAGTTAGTTGTGTTTATTTGTTTGGGTTAATGCCATATTTGCCCAAACTGTGCATCACTTCCTCATGCAGAAGATCCATTTCATGTTGAAATGAGAACACATCAGACTTGGTGTGACATGGCTGTTCCTCAGTGTTCTGTCTGACATCACACCCTGCTGGTCCAGATCCTTCTCTCTCCACCCTCCAGCTCCCTCTCCGGTCTGGTACTCTTCAAGCTGTCCTCTGAGCTTTGAGTCTAAACACGCGCCCTGCCGCCCTCCCCCCCCCCCCCCTTCATCAGCACCAAACTCTGCTGTATTTTCATGGATGTTACTGGTGTCTGTGTGTTTGCCAGAGAGCATTTGTGTATTTATGTTTTATTCCAAGTTCATGTGGTTATGAGTGCTCGAGTGTTCATACTGTATCCAGTACTCATCCTCACTGTGTTCCTCCCTCCCTCCACAGCACCTCCTAGTGTGATGCCCCTGCGACATCGGCCAGGAGACCCCATGCTGACTCTTGGCTCTCAGAGGTTGGTTGAAGGGCGGGGTTTAGCTGGCATTCCCCAGGGCGAAGGGTGTGGCCTGTACGCGTCCCGACCTCGTCCCCGCACGCGCCAGTCTCGTAGCCATTCCATTGGTCAGCTGGAGTTCCTGCCTACGCGCTCCCTCTCCTCCTCATTCTCTCACCCCTCTATCTCCCCCTCCTCCTCCTCCTCTCACCCCCCTCTCCTCTCTCTGTCTCCCCCCTCCTCTTCTCCCTCCCCTGACTCTCGTCCCTCTGCTCTGCTCTTTCGCTCCTCCTATTTCCACTCTCTGGAGGCGGTGTGTGGCCTCCCTCCTACAGGGGGCGCTGCAGCCAGGACACAGCGCCCTCGCTCCTGCAGCTTCGGGTACCGCTCTCTGCATGGACACACTACAATATTCCACACACACACACACACACACACACACACATAGATACACAGACAAACACACACACACACAGACGCAGGTATAAAGCCAAGCTCACATACTGTACACCCACTTGCAGACTCAAGCACATGCAGACTGACATAGATTCTCTCAGCTTGCATGTGGGTAGCCATTGGGAATTCATTCATTAAAATATTAACATAGATTCATTTAGGCTTTTTGTTCAGACTGCGGGCAAATCCGATTTGTTTCAAGACTGCAGGCAAATACGATCTTTAGGACTGACTGTCCACATTGTTATTTGCAAGTGATCAGATCGGAATAGTGTATTCAGACATCATCGACCTATCTGCATTGGTTGCTGTGGTATCGACGTGGGCGTGAGTAGGCCATTGCACGTGTGTGTTGTGTGTCATACGCTGGCGACTTTGAAGTCGTCATGTTTTTGTTGTGCAGACGGCAACCAAGAAAGCCGCTGATAGAAGGATGGAGATCTGCTTCCCTTCACGCCGTATCACTCTGTAGCCACGGTGCAGAACTCATCCGTCGCACCAGACAGCATCAGCCACGGATGAGGCTGATGTGCTTCTTACAACAGTGTTCCATGCTGCGGTCACGGCAGGCAGCACTGGGCAGCGAAAGCGCTGCGAGTGACCTAAAGGACAGTTTGATATCCGATTTGAGTGGCTAGTGTCCAGGCGGAGACGCATCTTTAGAAATCAGATCTGGGCTGCCAGTCTGAACATACAGTAGCCTTAGATCCTATCTTTGGATTTCGTCCTACTTTGGCTGGTCTTGGTTGCTGCTGCTTGGTTGCTGCAGTGGCTGACAGATATACCGCTGTGATCTCCCATAACGTTGTCTAGCTCTCCATCCAACCCAGGGGTGTAGTGGTAAATACAGAGGTGGATAAACTATGTCTATAACTATATAACTATGACTATACTAATAACTATACACCCACCTCGTTCCTCCTCATTGATTAATACAGTTGATCAGAAAATAGCTGAGTAAACTCTGACTCATTTTAAAGAGGTGGGTTAACTGAGTTTACTTGGGTTTACCCTCCACTACACCCCTGACCCCGCCTGACATCACTGTATACATCTCCATCCGCTGTATCCCTCCTCGTCCTCTCTGTCCTTCCTCCCTCCTCGTCCTCTCTGTCTTTCCTCCCTCCTCGTCCTCTCTGTCCCTCCTCCGTCCTCGTCCTCTGTCCTTCCTCCCTCCTCGTCCTCTCTGTCCTTCCTCCCTCCTCGTCCTCTCTGTCCTTCCTCCCTCCTCGTCCTCTCTGTCCTTCCTCCCTCCTCGTCCTCTCTGTCCTTCCTCCCTCCTCATCCTCTCTGTCCTTCCTCCCTGCCCGTGCTCTTGGTCTGACTACATACAGCATCAGTCTGTGTGCGTGGAGAGCTACAGATCGTAATCTGTAATTATGTAATTAAACTCTCTCTCTCTCTCTATCTCTCTCTCTCTCTATTCCCCAGGGATCTGAACCTTTCAGACTCTGACTCCTCCCTGCATCTGTCTCAGAGCGAGTCACGCCCCAGGGCCCCGCCCTCGAAGCCCCAGGCCCACATCGCCGCAGCGGACAAACCCTTCATGACGTCATACAGCCTGGAGAAGAGCTCCAGTCTGGGGGAGCTCCGGGGAAGCCCCATCATCTCCTCCTCCTACTCCACCCACTCCCTCTGCCCCTCGGCCCTGGACCCCGAGACCCCCACCACGCGGCCGGGCGCCGTGAGCAGCCGCGTCCCCCGCCTCACGGCCAAGAAGAGCCCCCTGGAGGACGACAGCGGCTCCACCGGGGAGGAGACTGACTCGGTCAGCGGGAAGAAGAAGCACACCTTCAAGATATTCAAGAAGAGGAAGTAGAGCGGCAGGCCTCCCGGCAGGGACCACAGAAGAAGAGACGTGAGTTGTGCTTGCTGCAACGTTCCAAAGAAGAAGACGTCTTGGTTAAAGCTTGACAAAGCGAGTACACAAACGGAAGATTTAGCAGCTCAATAGCATTTACATGGACCCTAGTCTCATAGCAACTTATACACATTCATGTTTTGAGCGTCCACCTGGACATACTGTACTGTAGCAGTATAGCCAGCCAGAGATTCCCTCCGTTTTTAAAGCTTTTTTGTGGAGTTTTATGAGAATTAACAGAATTATATTGTAGAAATTTGGTAGAAAAAGTGTCATCTTGCTGTTTTCAAAATGTGCTGTATGTCACTGTGGCAAAAGATGAAGGATGACACAAATATGAGAGGATCTCTACTTTTACAAATTGTTTATAAAGCTCACTCTTCTAACCAGTACGTGGTTAGTACTGTTATTATTAAGGGTGTATTACATCATTTAATTTCCATTTGAAGGTTCAGTCTCTCATTTCTAAGAGGGCCTGTATCTGGTACTTTTCTGTTGGCTACTTTTCAATGCAAAGATATACTGTATGTTGGCTATTTATATATTTGAATGGGGATTCTTGATGACTATTTAACATGGGGATGAAATTTAGAAATGTATTTTCACCTGGAAATGAAACAAAAAAAGGCGTTTGGGTTTGTGTCATGCCAGTTCTGAGTTCACTAGATTAAGACACACACATGCACACACACATGCACACACGCACACGCACACAGACATGCACACACACATGCGCACACATGCATATTCACTTAGGTTTTGTTTTCTCTTTCTAGGACAAATAAGTCTATAATCACTGGTCCAGTACGACCCCGAGTTGTGTGTTTAGGGGTTCTTAGTGTGTGTTAAGTGTGTCTGTTAGGACATGTGTATATGTGTGCTTGCTTGTTTGTTTGTGTGTGTGTGTGTGTGGTTGCGTGTGTGAGGCAGACCATACTATGTGTCATTGCTTTCTCCTACTGTTGTTTTTGGAACCTAGAGCACTGTCTGCTTGTTTTTATACTCCTACTTTCAAAATAAACCAGTCTGTCAAAATGTTTGGGATTTTCTGAGTCCATTCACATGAATGAGTTAATTGCGGTTTGTTTGTCTCTAGCAATCCAAGTTCCAAGTGGTTCAAAGTTCAAGTGTTCCCCATTCAGAGTATAGGGATAGAAGAACAAACCATGAAAGTCTTGCTTTCTACATCTCATTTGTGTTACCAGAGTAACAGAGATAATGTCTCCCGGGCAGTCATGTGACTTCTGGTCTTGTGACTGTATGTTATGTTCAGTAGATACTGTAGCCCACAGCTAGCTACTGACTGAAAACACTTTCTAACTTCTATTCTTCCCTAAGGAGGTGGTTCAGTCAGGAGCATACTGTATGAAGCTCGAATACAAGTTATACCTGTATATAAGAGTGTGAATATAAAGACAGTATAGTAGTATGAATATAAAGATAAAATAGTTTGAATATAAATACAGTATAGTATGAATAGGACCCAAAGTAAGGTCTCTCAAGCACTGATATCTAAACCAAATAATTGGAAAAAAGTCTCTCCAAATGGCTCGGTTTATTGGCTTATATTTACATGATTTAATTTCACTTGAATTTAAACACATGAACGACTGAAATGTGTCTCAAGCTCTTCTATCTCAACCGCTCACCCATGGCGTCCTTCACTGTTGAGTTGAGCACTGCATGAGCAGCACCCTGGATGTTTTGAGCTTGTGTTGGGGTTAAGTGCCTTGCTCAAGACAGTTATACCTACAGTGGCAGCACGCCAGACGCCAGTTAAACTCCCACCTTTTTAAGTGGGTTGGCTCGGGACGCAAACCAGCAACCTTTTTGGTCTGAAGTTTTAGCCACTGGGCTACTTACAGCCCCATAGTGGCAGTGGCAGGGTTTTTGGCTCATCGAGGTTCATGTAGATCACTGTGTTCTCTGTATTGCTTTGGCTAGAATCTTAGATCCTAGACAGACAGACAGACAGACAGACAGGCAGGCAGGCAGGCAGACAGACAGGCAGGCAGGCAGGCAGACACTTTAATAATCCCTGTGGGGGGACAATGGCTTTTTCAGCAGTGGAAAAGTACAGCAGAATAAAGATATAGAGAATATACACAATAGATTAAATTACAAGAAATATATACATACAGAATGCATAAATATACATACATGCATACATACATACATATAGAATACATACGTACATACATAAATATAGAATACATACATACAGTCTATAAATATGTATACTATTACTCAAATATACATACACAAACATATCCACAACACTCATGAGCGCTCAGGCACTGTTATACAGTCTGATGGCCACTGGCACAAAGGAACGTCTGAACCGCTCCGTATTGCACCTGGGTGGGAGGAGCCTGTGGCTGAAAGTGCTCCCCATCTGCCACAGCTCATCATAGAGAGGATGGGAGGGGTTGTCCAGAAAAGACTTCAGTTTGTCCCTCATCCTCCTCTCCACCACAGTCTCCAGGCTGTCCAGTTGTTGCCCTCAGCAGAGCTGGAGTCAGAGGTGTAGAGGGTGAACAGGAAAGGTGACAGAACTGTTGGGGGGCGGCCATGTTGCTTATCACCACATCGGACAGGCAGCCCTGCAGTCAGACATACTGTGACCTGCTGGTGAGGTGTTGAAGACGCTGGAAAAGTCAAAGAACATGACTCTCACTGTGCTTCCTGGCCTCTCCAGGTGTGAGTAAGCTCTGTGGAGCAGGTAAATGATGGCATCATCCACGCTGATTAGGGCCTGGTACAAGGACTGCAGGGGCTCCAGGAAGTCACTCACCATGGGCCTCAGGTGCTGCAGGACCAGTCTCTCGAATACCTTCATGACATGTGACGTCAGTGCCACTGTCCTGTAGTCGCTGAGGACGCAGGGACATTCGTGAATCCTAGAATACCTGATTTTTTAAATTTGATTTGATTTATTGACAAAAGCAATATGTAGGCCTAACTATAAAGAAACATGTGTCTGCATTGTGAAGGATAAAATCCAAGAGTCCAAGAGTCCAAAATCCTAAGTCCAAGACTTATTTCCATCGTTGTCCCTGTTGTAGTAGAAGTCCAACCTGCTTCCTGAGCATTTCAGTTGCAGTCATACCACTAGAGGGTAGTATAGGAGTGTTGAACACACCTGTAGAAGGTACACACACACAAACTCACAAAAACACACACACACAGTCTCATCCGATCAGCAGCAGGGTATATTCTTACAGCCGGTCTGTAGGACAGAGTTGAGTAATTCTCTGCTGATTAAATGATTGAATCTGAGTTGCTTCAAGAGAGGAAGTTGGTTGACAAATGCTTCAGTGTCCCAGAGAGCACATACAACAGTGTCAAATATCCTGATGACCTCATTCCATTCTATATACTTTCACTAATCATTGTTCATGTTTTCCAAATGTAGTACTACTGTAGTACTGTTTGATATTCAGAGAAGGATGAGCAGCATCTCTGTCTTTCCCCCCACGCATGCACACAGGAAATCACTAAAGGGGAGGGGCTAAGACAGAAAGTCAGCAGCTTGACAGGCTTATCTTCTCTGCCCTTCACCAGAAGCCATATATGGAAGATATGTGTGCAGAGAGACATTTTAAAAAGAGGTCTGTACAGTGGTGGCAGACGTGCTGTGGTGTTCAGGTCAGGTGTTCATTCCTACGTGTTCTCCAATTTGAAAAGACCTGGTAATGTGGGTGCAGCTCTGAATATAACCTCAGCAGGACTTTTATTCTGAAAGGAAATAGGAAAGGGGACGAGGCCACAAAGTGAACACATGGAATGCCGCCCAGGCGTGGTGACTTCCTGGGGCCTCGTGTCCTCACTGCACCCTGCGTTGCATCCTACTTGCCCCCCAGGGAGACAGCAGCTCAGGTGACCTCACCTCACAGCCCTGTTCTCATCAGTCCTGTTCTACTCCTCACCCACTGTCTGAGAACAGTGGAATCAAAGACGCAGTGTGTGTCACGCACACAGAGAAACTCTAACCACTCTCTCTGCCCTAGCAGCCCAGAATAGTCTGGTGGAAGTTTTGCCTGGAGTGGGAACTCACTGGTCAGTCACTGTTTCTCATTTAGAGTTACTGACCATATGTCAGAGCATCCAGGGGTCCAGTTGGACTTGAACATTTTGGCTGATGGACTCCTTCCTCCTGTGCACAGGTCCTCTTCTCTCCCTCTCCCCCAGCGATGGTCTCTCCTCCAGCCCCTCGTCCAGCCTCTACCCCAGCCCCTGCCCCGGCCCCGACCTCTACCCAGGCCTCATAGACTGAACAGAGGCTGAAGAGGGGGCGTGTGCAGGGGTGAGAACCAGAGGATAGAGCAGGCCAACTGCAGGTTTGATGATGGTGCAACTCAACAAGATAAAAAGCAGAAATGAAAGCCCCTTCCCAGACTCAACTTCCTCTGAGCCTGGCTGAGACAGAAACAAGAGACACACAGACTAATGTTGACACCTTATACTGTAGTAATACACCCTTACATGTAGTAGGAAACTACACTATTGTTTTTTTTTTTTTTTTTTACAATATTAGATAATTAGTGCAAATAAATATTTCCAAATACTTAAACCTACAGGTTGGGACTGGTTGGGACCCTATGTTACATTTGTTTTGAGCTACACTGTCTCCGACCAGTGTGAGAGTGTCTAAACATAGATGAATATTATGCATCAGCTCTAGTAATGCAGGTTAGGCAATAATACCGTTTGCATGAAAACAAGTTCGTACAGCCTACAGTAGCAGTTGCAGTACCGCAGGCCACAACTGTGCGCGCACGGCGCACGCCTGACAGCGCGTGGAGGCGCGGCGCGGCACAGGGCTCACCTTTACTAAAATCTTTGAGCATATTAACGCATGCACGCTACTGTGACTCAATACGAGCTCCATTGCTCACTCACGCCCTGGAAATGTTGTGAGAGTGAAGGCTAAATATAACCACCGAGACCCCCCTTCACCAGCCTACTGAGCGCTCTCGCATAGTTTAGCCTACACACGGCTTGGGACGGCGGGTGTGACTGAGGAGGGCGCAACTTTGACAAGTCCCAAAATAAAACTTTAGCGGGAGTCGCGACGTGCTGCGGACGACACTCGCCTTCTATTGAGGATGGAAACACAAACTGAGGTTTTTCAAATGGCTTTCTTTGTTTCTTAACAATTGCCTTCCGGGGCTTAAGCTATTAATGCTTTTACAACGCAACTAGACTGTAGAATAATAGGCACGCACAAGCGCTCGCTTAGACTTGGAGTAGCCTACTTAGACTTGCGCTCTCGCAGTGCAATTTGGCATCAGTAGCTATTTCTACTAATACTCTGTCATTGAAGTAAATGTTATACATGTAAAGTGATGTGCAGTACTTTTAAGTCAGACTCATTCATGTCAGTAAGTCAAGTCACGACTTGAGGATTTCGTTTGAAGTGGAGAGTTTGTCATCTCTTGAGTGAAACCTGTATGAATCTGTATACAAGGCTTCAGCAGACTGCTCTGTGTTTTTTGCTCGCAGGAGGGTTTGTGCTTATGTGAAACAGAAAATTCTCTATTCTCTGAATATTAAAGACATTATGTTAACTATACATGACTACTTTTATTAGTCATGCATGTTGTCACTTGTCATGGAACTTATCTGGTGACAATCTCTGATTTTCACTCTGTATCTGTGCAAGGAAAGCATGCCATTTGAGCTGTGAGCTGATCTGGGTTCTGTAGATGAACCCAGATCAGTGATGCTGCTCAGTATGTTCCACAAATCAACAGGAAACATTAGCCTACAACATTGGACACACACAGGAAGTGGTGCAACGGTTGCCGTCGTAATTTGCGCGTATTTGTTGCCAGTGAATGTGTGTGTGTGTGTATATAATATTTATTTATTTGTTTGTTTATTTATTTGTTTGTTTATTTTATCTTTTGGCCTACTAAAGCCTACTAGAGAGGCAACGAAAACATCTGAACAGCTTAAACGTGTTGTATGGAATTTATGATGACTTTCGTGATCACATGCTCGATCACATTTTTTGTGTGTCTGTCTGTGTGTGTGCGCGCGCACATGCCTGGCCTCCAGGCTATGTGATTTCATTATCTGTTGAATGCTAGCAATGCAAGTCCTCCAAACCAAGAGGGGCGCCTGCATCAACCCCACATCAATAGCTGTGTGTGTGTGTGTGTGTGTGTGTGTGTGTGTGTGTGTGTGTGTGTGTGTGTGTCTGAGCTTTGAAGACTGCTGCTGGTGTGGTTTAGTCTACAGAGGCAGGGTTTCACATGGTCATCCAGACTGCTAACAGACCTCTCCGTGTGTCAACCACACCTACCAGAGAGAGCTACACCAGGGTGTGGAAACAGGGAGGAACGGGGCGGCAGGGTCAGGCTGTCTGGCCCGGGACTGAGAGAGGGAGGGAGGGAGGGAGGGAGGGGGGCTAGACTGAAGGAGAGAGGGGAGAGACAGAACAGGCAAAGGTTGAGGTGGAGGAAACACACACACACATACACGCACACTCCTCCTCGTCTTTCTCCTTGGCTTTCTCACTCACACACACACACACACACACACACACTCAGAAACCCATGACTCCACCTCATATCCTCAGAGTGAGGCTGCAGCTAGACTGTGATGTCATAGTGCTGAGACGGATAGAGGTGGATGTGCTGTTCCATATGGTCACTCCGACTTCATACGGGTCAGGATTGTTCATTAGGAGACAGGAAAGAGGGAGGCCCATGGTGGAGATATTCTGCCGTGATTGTTTGTTTGCAGTGTCCCTCCATCCCTGAGGTACTGTAGGGGTGGAGCCAACCCTGGCGAACTCTCCTCTGGAGGGAATTGCAACATACTCCAGAGGGGATGGGGATGCGTGAGGATGCTGTGTTTATTTAACATCGTAAAAGAGTGAGAGGTAAAAACAACAACAACAACAGAAACACTAGTTGAGAGTTGGGTAGACTGCAGGCCAGAATGTGATGTCGCCGTTCTCTCAGCTGTGTGGAGTAGGCGTGGTGCTGCCAGCTGCTCTCTAGTGGACTCTCGTCCGGGAGGTAAAGAAAACAGGCTGAACAAGACACACAGAATAGACAGGAGTAGTGGGTTTGATGCATGGGTGGGTCTCATATCTATACTATACAGCAGTGTTTGTCAACCTTTTTTGAGCTCTGGATCCCTGGCCTATTTTGAAAAATCCTGAAGGACCCCCCTACCCTAGTGTGTGTCCAGACTTTCAAATAGGCCCACTCCACCGAAGGTTACTGATTCTTGAAGATTTCAATGGAGTCTAACGAGCTGACATTCTGTCTGATATCAGGCTACCCCACACCTCCCCCCAGCAATATATTTATTTAGTAGCATGGCCGTCGCTATGGGCGGGCTTTAGGGGGCCTGGCCCACCCCAAAAGTGCTAGTGCCCCCCCCACTGGTGCCCATAGTTGAATTAATGAAACTTTTTTATTTATTTATTTATCCATATAGTATTTTTCTGTTAAATTAAAAAATACTTTAGATTCCTTATAAATGAAGACATTAAGAAACAATTGTGTGTTTTTTGTTTGACGACCGCTCTACTGAAAAAGGAAGTTACACCAGCGTAGCGGTTACCACAAGTGTGATTTCAGTTGGGTGTCGAGCTGAGCTGAGCACTCCAGGCCATGCTGACTGTCATCACAGCTTCCCATTAAAAAAATATATGTTTTTAAACACTTTCCCAAGGACCCACTGTAATTATGCCAGGGATCACAGGGAGTCCATGGACCCCGTGTTGAGAAACATTACTATACAGTACACAGATAAATAACAAATGAATGGATGATGTTATGTGCCAGCTACTGTAGGTTATCTCACTGAGGACTTCTACCTTGCCGTTTACATAAATCAGCCATTGAGAGTCCATGGGAAAAGGACTCTTGCCATGTTTTCCCAGTTGAAGCTTTAATTGCTTTGAGAAATGCGTGGCATCCCAGCAGGCCAGAACGTTTTCCCTTATTGAGCATGGCAGGCGGCTTTGGCGCCGCAACTCTACGTCTGTCCAGTCCACCGCCCTGTCTGTGTGTCATGCCCGGTCTGTCCACTCAATGAAGCCTTACTCGCGCTACTTTATTTATATGTTTATATTTATGGCCTACTATTGTATTTATTGTGTATTTGATGCATTGTGACTGTAGATTGTATTTTATTTTGGGGCTTATAGAGATGGACGGTTGCCTGTGTTTTAGTACTGCACATACTGTGTTATCCTAGCCTATCTACTCCCATAGTCTCTGTGTGGCTATGTATGCTGTCTGTATGCTGCTGAAAGAAATCGAATTTCCCCTTTGGGGATCAATAAAGGCTATCGTATCGTATCATATCGTATTGTACTCGTTTATCAAAGAGGCGGGAGAGCTGTAATGTCACTTAACGTATCACCGTCAATGACATTCTTTAAACCTGTGCTATTGAGTTGGTGTAAGTGCAAGCAGCACACAGCGTAGCTTTGCTTAGTATACTGTACGTCTCTACATAGTCTTCCAGAGCCTGCACAGGGGCCTCTGCTGCACTGCTGACTCCTATCAGGTTCCTCCAGGTCAGTTAACACTGAAGGGGGGGCGAGACAGGGGTTTGTTTTTGTCCAAGACCCCCACAGTCGCGATACGGTCAGGGGTGTGATGTTCTGTTTGTTGACCAGTGGACAGGCAAAAGTAGAGGACAGAACACAGGACAGGATCTCAGAGAAGGAGAGAGAAAGGTAGGGTTTGGCCGTGGGAATGGAAAGGGAAAGGATATTACCATAGCTAAGGAGGGAGGGAGGGAAGAGGGGGGAGGGAGGTAGACTGACTGAAAGGGTGAGAGTGTGAGACTGAAGGAGAAAGAGCAACATTAGCTTTGTGGGGATGGAGAAAACTGCATTGCAAGACATAATGACAGAGGTTCATAGGCTGCATTAGCAGTAGAATGATCAGAAACCTAAATCACAGCCACAGTCCTGCGGGAGTTTTGATCGGCCTGAGAGAGAGAGAGAAAGAGAGAGAGAAAGAGGAAGGGGCTGTCTGTGGAACCAGGACAAGGCTGGCCATAATAAGATAGGGGTAGTGAAGTCACAGGACACTCACCAAGAGAAGGAACTTAAGTTGGAGAGATAGTGGGGCGACTGTGGCTCAGTGGTAGAGCGGGTCGTCCAATGATCGTAGGGCCGGCGGTTCGAATCCCGCCTCCTCCTGTCCATATGTCGAAGTGTCCTTGGGCAAGACACTGAACCCCAAATTGCTCCCGCCTTGCATGGCAGCTGCCACCATTGGTGTGTGAATGGGTGAATGAGAGGCCATTGTAGAGCGCTTTGGATAAAAGCTATATAAGTGCAGTCCGTTTACCAGATAGATACGCATCATGTCGGACGCACAGCCCTAGTCATCTACTGTAACTGTGCTATATTAGCCTTTCCTTACACCACTCTGTGTTCATTTCATTGGGCTTTCATTAACCTGGAGATAATAATAATAATAATTTTATTTATACAGCGCTTTCAATCAAAGTGCTTTATAGAGCAGCTAAAAAGGCAAGTGTAAACACTCAACATTAAAAAACAACACAACACTCAATAAAAACACAATATCAATAAAACAACACAACACACTCAAAGACACATATACAACAGAAAACAGGTGGGTCTTTAGCTTAGCCTTAAACACCTCCACTGAGCAAGCCTGTCTAATGTCAATTGGAAGACGGTTCCAGAGGGTCGGTGTGCGGAAAGAAAAAGTCCGCTCACCCACCGTCTTCTAGATCCCCCTCTCCATCTTGGCTCTGTTCTCACGCACCACGTGGTTTCCTGTGTTGGCGCGTGTCCATCTGCATGTGCTCATTTCCTGTTGTGGAAACGAGGAAACGGTGCTGGCTGTGTCACTATGGGTCTGGAATGGGACAACCGTGGGTAATTTCCCTGGCTTTCGCCCCTATCATATTTCGGTGACCTCACCTTGCATGTGTGTGTGTGTGTGTGTGTGTGTGCGTGCGTGTTTATCTGTTTCTGTGTGACTATGTCCACATCTCTATCTCAGCCAGACGGCCTGTGAGTTGGAAGGTCTTTATTTACCTTGTTATGTGTAGCATGTGACAGAGTGACCTGGCACCCCTGCACAGTCAGCATGAGGCCAGAGGCTCGTCTGGACCGCTAGTGACTGCCCCGTTTCCTCTGCATTTCAGGAGGACACCCAAGCTAAGCCGTCTGTGGCAGAACTGGCCGGAAGGTTCAAAGGTCACGCACGCCCCATCCCCACTGGAACTGAAGGGGTGAGATCACTGTTACATTTCAACCACTTTCTTTCTCCTCTCTCTCTCTCTCTCTCTCTCTCTCTCTCTCTCTCCCTCTCCCTCTCTCTCTCACACACTCTGTCTCTATATTGAGATAGACTGATCAGATGGATGGATGGATGGATTAAGCAGGTCCATGTGCTAGAGAGAGAGAGAGAGAGAGAGGTCAAACAGGAAGTAAAGGTAAAATAGGAGAAATGGGGAACTGCCAGGAAGTGGTAGCATGAACAGCTGTTCCTCTGTGTGAATGGTATTTTACCTCTTACATGATAACACAGAACAAGCTCAACATCGATACCCCAGACAGACAACCTGACATGTTGCTGCTGGAGTACACTACACAATCGCACTAAACCAACACACACATACAATAGGCCTACACACTGTGTGTTCATGTGTGTTTGTTATGTATTATGCCTGGTCATAATGTAGAATTATTGATGTGTGCATATGCAGTAGCCTCTGAGTGTGTGTGTGTGTGTGTGTGTGTGTGTGTGTTTGTTTGTTTCTGTCCACTCATGGTTTTGTTCATATTTGTCAGTCTTTACTACTTACTTAGTACTTAGTCAGTACTATTACTGTTCTGTCATTGGCAGTAGTGCTGTGATCGTGTCAGTGCAGTTTCTATGATTTTGTCTCTTGGTTACACACTCTGGAAGCGATCGAACCTGGGATCTTGCAATCCCCAGCCAGCCCACAGCCGGCCGCTCTACCTCTCGAGCTACGTGCTGCCCCATAACATCAAACATTTTGTTTGTTAGGTATTTTGACCTTTCTTTATTCCTACAGTAAGCTAGAATGCTAATGGCAGGCTATCTGTAGCTAGCTCGCTAGTTCCTGGTAGCACAGTAAGGCCCCCCCCTTGGTAACGGGGCTAACCGCAGCACTGGTTGGACAGAAGCGTATCCTGCCGCGCTGAACTACTTTTTATCGGCACAGCGCCCGCCGAGAACCGCTGATCCAAACAACTTCACAAGTGGGTCCTGGGAATTACATCTGCTGCATAACAACTTCATACAGTGGCCAATTGTGGAGATATACGACATACAGACACGTATGTGCCATTTCTGGCATTATAGTAGGTTATGTACGCAGATGTATGCAGGGTTGACCAGTGAGTCATGTAGATATCAATATCAGTGTTGTGCAACATTCCTTCTTGGTTGCAGGTCAGCGTTTTGTGTTATTTGGTCCTAGTGTACGTCGGTGTGTCTGCAGTGTCTCCGTAGAGCTATGTGTTGTGTTGTGTGGTCCACTCTCTGTCAGTGTGTTTGTAGTTCAAGTTCAATTGGGGTTTATTTGTCATTTTGTAGAGCTCTGTGTTTGGTTCAGGGTGTGTGGTGGTTCAGGGTGTGTGGTGGTTCAGGGTGTGTGGTGGTTCAGGGTGTGTGGTGGTTCAGGGTGTATGGTGGTTCAGGGTGTGTGGTGGTTCAGGGTGTGTGGTGGTTCAGGGTGTGTGGTGGTTCAGGGTGTGTGGTGGTTCAGGGTGTGTGGTGGTTCAGGGTTTATGGTGGTTCAGGGTGTGTGGTGGTTCAGGGTGTGTGGTGGTTCAGGGTGTGTGGTGGTTCAGTGTTTATGGTGGTTCAGGGTTTATGGTGGTTCAGGGTGTGTGGTGGTTCAGGGTGTGTGGTGGTTCAGGGTGTGTGGTGGTTCAGGGTGTATGGTGGTTCAGGGTGTGTGGTGGTTCAGGGTGTGTGGTGGTTCAGGGTGTGTGGTGGTTCAGGGTTTATGGTGGTTCAGGGTTTATGGTGGTTCAGGGTGTGTGGTGGTTCAGGGTGTGTGGTGGTTCAGGGTGTGTGGTGGTTCAGGGTGTGTGGTGGTTCAGGGTGTGTGGTGGTTCAGGGTGTGTGGTGGTTCAGGGTGTATGGTGGTTCAGGGTGTGTGGTGGTTCAGGGTGTGTGGTGGTTCAGGGTGTGTGGTGGTTCAGGGTGTATGGTGGTTCAGGGTGTGTGGTGGTTCAGGGTGTGTGATGGTTCAGGGTGTTTTCATTTCAAACCTTTATTTATGCTCGAGAGGCACTGAGGTTGCCCTCATTTACAGTGACGACGAGCGAACAATACATAAACAACAACAGCAACAACAAAAAGGGCAGACACACAGAAAGGTATGAAAACAGTAACTAAATGGATAAACTCAATATTAAAACAGTAACTAAATGGATAAACTCAATATAAAAATAGTAAAAATGTTAAGATACACTAAAACAGTTACAGACAGATGTACAATGGTGCATAATCATGGACTTGAACTTTAAAAATGCAGGCATTGAGTCCAGTTTTAAAAGGTGAGGAGGAGGGCATTCCAGGAGTGAGGGGAATTAAAAGAAAAATAAGTTTTGCCAATGTCAGTGTAAACCTGGGGAACCTGGGGGTAAAAGCAGTTAACTTGATCATGTGGAATAGGTCTCATAGTTCCATGATAAAATCTGTGAGAGGTAAGAAGGGTGTTTTCCAGTGAGGGTTTTAAAAATAAATAAATACCAGTCATAGTTTCATCTCTCAGTGAGAGAAGGCCATCCTACCATCTCATAAAGTGCACAGTGATGAGTGTCATATTTAGCTCCTGTAATAAATCTAATTGCAGAGTGGTAGACCGAATCCAGTGTATGGTGGTTCAGGGTGTGCGGTGGTTCAGGGTGTGTGGTGGTTCAGGGTGTGTGGTGGTTCAGGGTGTGTGGTGGTTCAGGGTGTGTGGTGGTTCAGGGTGTGTGGTGGTTCAGGGTGTGTGGTGGTTCAGGGTTTATGGTGGTTCAGGGTGTATGGTGGTTCAGGGTGTATGGTGGTTCAGGGTGTGTGGTGGTTCAGGGTGTGTGGTGGTTCAGGGTTTATGGTGGTTCAGGGTTTATGGTGGTTCAGGGTTTATGGTGGTTCAGGGTGTGTGGTGGTTCAGGGTGTGTGGTGGTTCAGGGTTTATGGTGGTTCAGGGTGTGTGGTGGTTCAGGGTGTATGGTGGTTCAGGGTGTATGGTGGTTCAGGGTGTGTGGTGGTTCAGGGTGTGTGGTGGTTCAGGGTTTATGGTGGTTCAGGGTGTATGGTGGTTCAGGGTGTGTGGTGGTTCAGGGTGTGTGGTGGTTCAGGGTTTATGGTGGTTCAGGGTGTGTGGTGGTTCAGTGTTTATGGTGGTTCAGGGTGTGTGGTGGTTCAGGGTTTATGGTGGTTCAGGGTGTGTGGTGGTTCAGGGTTTATGGTGGTTCAGGGTGTGTGGTGGTTCAGGGTGTGTGGTGGTTCAGGGTGTATGGTGGTTCAGGGTGTGTGGTGGTTCAGGGTGTGTGGTGCTGGTTTAGTAGCCCCTGCTGTTGGTTCTCTTTCAGGCTCAGCATGTCAGGAGGAGGCCCCCACGCACGCTGCAGCTCTCCAACAAAACCCTGGGACAGGAGGAGGAAGACGAGGTGAGAGGAGAGTGTGTGTGTGCTTTCACCCCTATCTGATATCAGTGACCTCACCGTGTGTGTGTGTGTGTGTCTCTATGTGGTGCCTGTGTGTGTGTGTGTGTGTGTGTGTGTGTGTGTGTGTGTGTGTGTGTGTGTGTGTGTGTGTGTGTGTGTGCACATATGTGTGTGTGTGTGTGTGTGTGTGTGTGTTAAAGGAGAGGAATGGTATTAACGTGACGTTTCTGTTTGACCATTGTGTGCACAGCCCCTTTTCAGCTTAGCAGTGGCTTAGACTGCACTACATGTTTTTGAAGAGGAAGTTGTCTATTAGAGGCTGATACAGTTTCAATCATCGTGGTGTGTGTGTCCTCATTTTTGTGTGTCAGAAACCAGCCTTAACCTCCCCACATCCTGCCAAAACGAAGAGGAACTCTGCTCTCATCGAGAAACTGCAGGTGAGTGTGAATATGTGTTAGTTGGGACAAGAATGAGGAGTAAATTCACACTAGTAGCCACCTCTAAACACATGAGTAGATCAGAAAAGGTTTGGTTAGAAACAATTAAGGTTACATAGAATTTGAATTTGAGTTGGGACTTGGGTTGGTGTCTGGCCTGATCATCATCAGAAGAGCCAACGCTGCCCTCTGGTGGCTGTAAAGGAGAGTTGCAGATGTTGCATATAGAACGTGGAAGGGTTCAGTTGCCAGGTTTATAGTAAGATCAAGAGCAGCCATTTTCTGGCCCATTCTTAAAAACGTCTGCCATGATCTCTTTGGTATAAATATTTTAGTTTGACCCAGCCTCTCTCTCCCTCCCTCCCTCTCTGTCTCCCCCTCCCTCTCTCTAGGCTAATCTGGTGCTGTCACCCTGTGGCCTCCAGCCCTCCCCTAAGAGTCCTGGGCTGAGGTTTCTACCCCCCTCCTTCACACCTCCCTCCCCCTGCACCCCCAAAACCCCCACCTCTCCTGTGAGCGCCACCGCCCCCCCTCAGCGACCCAGTGAGGAGGAGCCTCCCGCCACCTTTGAGACCCCTGCTTCCTCCTCCGACAGCTCCCTACTGCCCAGCATAAACAAGGTCTGGTGTGTGTGTGTGTGTGTGTGTGTGTCCACATGTCGAAGTGTCCTTGGGCAAGATACTGAACCCCAAATTACTCCCAATGAGCAGGCTAGCACCTTGCATGGCAGCTGCCGCCATTGGTGTGTGAATGTGTATGTGAATGCGTGAATGAGAGGCCATTGTTAAGCGCTTTGGATAAAATTGCTATATAAGTGCAGTCTATTGGGGGCGGCTGTAGCTCAGTTGGTAGAGCGGGTCGTTCAGTGATCGAAGGGTCAGTGGTTCGAATCCCAGCTCCGACTGTCCACATGTCGAAGTGTCCTTGAGCAAGACACCTAAGCCCAAATTGCTCCCAATGAGCAGGTTAGCACCTTGCATGGCAGCTACCGCCATTGGTGTGTGAATGGGTGAATGAGAGGCCATTGTAAAGCGCTTTGAGTGCCACTAAGGTGGAAAAGCGCTATATAAGTGCAGTCCATTTACCATTTACATCCTGTACCATGCTCTGATTGGTCCATGGTGTCTCTCCAGAGCAGAGCACGGGTCTCCATCAAGCGACGCCCACCCTCCCGTCGACACAGGAAGTCCAGCAGTGGAGCGGAAGTAGGCGGGGCCAAACGAGAGGACACACCCCTGACCACCCCCGACGGCCCAGAGCCCAAAGCCGGAGGAGAGGAAAAGGGGGATGAGGTGTTTGGAGGAGAGGAGAAGATGGAGGTCGAGGAGGGAGCGGGGGAAGCCACCTCGATGGCCTCCGAGGCCGACGACATACAGACAGAGTCGGAGCCCTCTCCCTCAGACTCCCTGAGCCAGGCGGCCGCAGCAGAGACCGAGCCACTGGACACGCTCCCATCTGAGACCACCGCTGAGTCCCGGGCAGAGGAGAGAGAAGGGGGCGGAGAGAGGGGGGAGGAGGTGGAGGAGGATGGGGCGGGGTCCGGGGAGGACAGGTCCTCCAGTGCCAGTAAGGTCCATGAGGACACTGATGGAACAACCCAAACATCCTCCGTCTCCAGAGATAGCGGAGAGGGGGATGAGGTCCCCTGTGAAAAGAAGTGAGAGAAGAAAACAGACCCCAAAAAAGAGGAGGAAAGCAAGGTGATCTGAATGTTGATTTAGACAATGAGGTCTAATTGTAATCACCTGGTGTTGTTGCT
The DNA here is from genome assembly GCF_949987555.1 of Borostomias antarcticus. Classification (NCBI taxonomy): domain Eukaryota; kingdom Metazoa; phylum Chordata; class Actinopteri; order Stomiiformes; family Stomiidae; genus Borostomias; species Borostomias antarcticus. The sequence goes on from NC_140248.1 coordinate 17,714,678, forward strand.
GAGTGTATCTGAATACTAGTAGTATCGTCATTCAAATGCCGTTATCCATTATCCACTGGCTGCTTGTTGTCAGATGACAGATGTATGAAAGGGCCTCGTATACCACGGCATGCCCCTGTCTCACTGGGAGGGAGACCCTGTGGTCTGCCCTCACCTCATCCCACCTGACCACGGGACACCTCACGGAGATGGACAGACAGATTTGTCTCTCCTGATCCCCTCATTATGGATACCTCCACACATGAGTGTGAGGGTGAATGTGATTTTTTTTTAAATCCTACTTTTTTTTATTATTATTATTATTATTTTGTGTTTTTAACCCAGTTCTGATACAACAGCCATGAGGAGACACTAGCCTTAGAACATCTTGTTGTGAGTCTAGAAGATTTGAAATGTTAAATATCGAAAGCACCGTTTTTTGGACTTTCAACGTTCTAAACAGGCGGTTTTGGAAAACATTCAAAAAAAATCTAAAACCACCTTGGCTGTTCTCTCTGAACCTGGCATTCACCCGCAGTGAATTAATTTCCCCAACCTTTAGGCAGAAAGGCCTGTGATTATCTGTTCGATAACTTTGAAATGCTTTTTGAACTGCATTTGAACTGCTTGTTTTCTATTAGTTATTTGGCACCTTTCTGGATTGTGTAAAATAGTTTTGGTTTGATTTATAACATGTATACCAATCAATACAGGGAAATTCTGTCAAAACATTTATAAAAAATGTTAATTGTCCCAAGTTGGTTTGCTGTTATCTTCCACCATCTGTTGAAGTAATCAACAGCTGCAGTTTGTTATGTTCTCCACCAGGGGAAGCCTGTGCAACCTTAGGACAGTAGCCATAGTTGCAATTATAGTCAGCTGATTATTGAACCAAAGACTAATGGGGCTTGATCAGTTATATTTATGTCATCAGTGATGTTGCTTTTTGCTGTCAATTCCTCCTACTAGGCCTCTTGATCAACTGGAATGTTTTCAATAATTGTTTGATACTGGCTAAATGGTTATTTTTGTGCAAAATCACTTTTTGTTCAAGAGCAATATTTAACTAAAACAACATGGCTGCCTCTTCACTGCCGTTTATCTGGTTTCCCACATCTACATCTGAGGATGTAGGAAGTGTTTTTTCTTTTCTTTTGTGCTATCTGAAGTCAAAGCCAAATGTGCATTTTTTGCTGGACATCATCAGTGAGAAACACATGATCAGTTTGAATGATGATGATCAGTTTGAATGATGATGATGATGAAGATGATGATGATGATGATGAAGTGAGATGATGTTTTGAGATGATGATTGTTTAAAGTCTGTGCTGTAATTGAAATGATTTTGTAATTCATTGTAATACTTCAAATGAAAACCTGATTGAAATTCAAAATGTTTTGCCGCCAGTTCTTGCCAGTTCTGTAAGAAAACAGCCAACGGCCGTGACATGATTAGTGAGGAGTACATTTTAATATGTGGCCTCAGCTGTAATTTTTGTTACTTGACCAGAGATGTCTGGTTATGAATAGAAACAGTGGCCTTAGCTCTGAGCTAAGTACCCACTCTATGTCAGAGTCTACACCCTGCAAACGGAAAAGCAGAACCCTACGCTGCTCCTGGCGAAGCCACACTGTCCATGGAGTCTGTGCCAGATTGAAACCTACGCTGCATCCCTCTCCCTCTCTCCCTGATCCTTTCTCTTCTTGGCTTCACTCCCCTAAACATCCTACAGTACTCATCCTACAGTACTCATCCGGCCCAGGGAAGGTCAGTGATGACTCTGCTGGAAAGGGAGGTAAGTCATCCTAGCAATGAGGAGCCTTTGGGCAGGCTGTGATTGAATTAAAGTGGTGTATCCCACCGGAGATGATTAGAAGTGTAGTGTACTAGTGTCTATGAAAGAAGATGTGAGCGTAGATGTGTGGCAGCACTAGTACAGCAATAACTACAGTATGTGGTGACTAATGACAGTGAACCCATGCCCTGAGGTGACCCTGGATCCTGCATGGCTCAGTGGCTCGTGAGCTGGGAAACAAAGAGACTATGTTGGAGTCTGATAGATCCAGAGCAGAGCATTGAGAAAAGGCTCCACTTTGACAACAATGCAATGTGCCAGCAGTGAACTATGGAAAGGTGTTAAGTAATGATTAACCAATATTATGTATATGTATATTATTTATTTATAGTTTATATATTATTTATTTGTATAGTGTATGTGTATATTATTTTATTGTTATAAAAGTATATATATATTAGTATTATTATTATTATTATCATCATCATTATTGTTGTTATTATTTATTATTGTTATTATTTTTACTTAACTGAACTGCTAGTCTATTTGGAGATAAATTAAGACAAACACATTGTTTTTGTGTTTTTTTTTAGAGGTATGGGCTTTCTCTCTCTCTGCCTCTCTTGGTCTCTTTCTGTTCTCTCTCTCTATCCTCCACTCTATTTCCTCTGGACTGTATCTTTGTCTCTTTTATTCTCTTCTGTAAATCTGTGGTCTGGTTTCTCTGGTGCTGGTTAGTAATCCTCTTAACGCTAACAAGCACTTTCCTGACCTCTCTGGTTCCCTCCCCTGACCAGGCCTGGGCTGCTCTCTGACCCTAAACTCCTCCCCACCCTGCCTCTCAACTCTCACCTATACTGTCTGCCCTCTGTATAATAATAATAATAATATGAATAATACAATTGTATTGTCAGAATATAAAAACTGAAAATAAATCACAGCCTTTCCAGACGCTCAAAGCACTATTCAGGGGGGGGGGGGGGGTGATGCTCAGCTGCCAGCAGACCTACTAAATAGGGAGGCACCGATATGAACATTTTGGCCGATACGGATAACAGATATTAACATTATAATATAACCCTCTACTGTATGTATCAGTGCCACTGCTCAGTTCCTCGTCCTTACCTATCATTGCTAAAGCCTCTTGGGCCGGTCCAGTGATGGGGGGGGCGGGAGTCATTATCTTATTAGGTTGTTATTTTAAGTGTTTCCTTTCTGTGCTCTGCACGCAATAAGAGGTTTAGTGGCTCCTGAGTCCTGCTCTCTGCCTTTTTGGTCCCACAGGGCGGGTTCAGAGTGACCGCCGCCACCAAACGGCTCACACACCTCCGCCGCCACCGCTGCTGCTGCACTGCTTTCTTTTCCTCTATTTTTTCTGGAACTCTTCTCCTTAAACTCATCCCCCCTTCCCTGGCCTTTGCTTTGTCCCTGAGTGCTCGCTACGGGGACCGGTCAAGGACTGCAGCCTTCACCGATTCCCCTGCAGCTGAGGACCCAGACCTCCCAGACCCCCCAGACCTCCCAGACCTCCGGGGCTCAGGCTACCCCCTCCCCTCCGCCCTCCCCCCCCGAGGACGACGCCCTCCCCAGCGCTCCCCTCAGAACCATGGGGAACCACGGCTCCAACCTGGACGATATCCTGGCAGAGGACATGCACCACTGGTACAACAAGTTCATGAGGGAGTCTCCGTCGGGACTGATCACGCTGTTTGAGCTGAAGGCCATCCTAGGGCTGCACGGCATGACGGAGAAGGCCAACAGCTACGTGGACCAGGTCTTCTTCACCTTCGACATGGACGGGGTGGGTAGAACACACACTCAGGATGTTCCCCGCATTTACAGTGTACAATGTAAAACGTTATACTCATAGACATCAATATCGATATTCTTCTGGTGCGTTGGGACATCAGCAGCACCAAGCAAGTTCATAGTCTGGCAGCTGTTATGCTGATGTGATGGTGTGTGCATGGGTGGTGTGCGGATAGAATAACTCCATGCACATTTGAATTTTCTTCAAAGACGTTTAAGGTCAAATGATACTGTTCAGGTCAATTAAAGTTACGGTAGTCTAGGGGCCCCCAGGCTCTCCTAATGTATGTTGCCTTGTGCTGCAGGGGGGAGGACTCTCCCAGATACAGAGCAATTCAAAGACGATGTAGGCCTGACATCTTACTGTATGTGCTCAGATATGTACACTGTAAGTACAAGATGTCCCTTGGTTCATACCCTAATGAGCTTAGTGAGCTGACATGTACAGCCAATATCCCCTTTAGAGCCTGGGTGTGTGTTTACAGTAGCCTAAGGGGATTGGTGTCTGTAGAGCTCACAGTGTGTGTGTGTGTGTGTGTGTGTGTGTGTGCGTGCGTGCGTGTGTGTATGAGAGAGAGAGAGAGAGAGAGAGAGAGAGAGAGAGAGAGAGAGAAAGAGAGTTAATTATGGACAATCCATGCAGAAAGTGGGTCTGACTGATATAGGATCAGAGACTGTGAGTAGTAACTGCTTGCTTTCAAACCAGCAGGCTCCTCAGCCTTGGCCGGCCCAGTGGCTCGCTGCTGGTCTTCCTCTGACATCAGTATTTATCCATTTGAGTCTTGGAATTATTCTAAGTGTAGAACTGACTAGCATAGACATACAGGTTAGATGTGGGACAAATTGTATTTGAAATCCTTTCCAGGACACAGCACTTCCTGGGTTGGGTGGACAGTATCAATCTGCCGAGAGAGTTGGCTGAGGTATCAACCCTGGAGAGGCTGCAAACGGATGAGCACTGTCACATGGCAGGCAGAGCTGAGCGGTTGATAAACCAGGGATTTCGCCTAGAAAATGACATTTCGCTTCACAGTTCAGTCTCACCATTCGCTTGATGGTTTGCAGGAAGTCAGAGAGACATCAAACAGATCTGATAATCCATTTAACGTTCAATCTGGGTAATCACCTCTGGGGATCATGGTTTGCTGAGTTTCTTTAGTGACGGAGAATACAAGCACATCCAAGAGAAGTGACAGGTGCTCGACCAAAAACTATCAACTGATGAAAGAAGCGAGATCTGCATGCTGTTTCCAAAGCTCCCCAGTGATGTATTTAAAGACCAGCGTTTTGGCCAGCGTTGCACCTGGCCGAAACATTGTGCTTTAAATAAATCACTGGGGAGCTTTGGAAACAGCATGCAGACCTCTCTTCTTTCTTGCTGAATTTCTTTCACAGACATTCAGTGCATCCAAGCAATCTTACGCAGAGGGATCACAAAACGGACCAGGCCCTCTTCTGTCAGGGGTATGAGAGCGTGCTGTTAGTCAGTCTGTCTTGGCACAGGCCCAGGGGAGACCCTACTGTAGAGACAGTGGCTGCAGGTGAGACAGTAGGGGAGGACAGAACGACTGGACGTCCTCACGGAAACAGGTCAAGATAAAGGTGACCCAGGGATACCCATCTTCTGGACAGCACAAATAGGACTTTAATTACACTTTAATCTATTAGTAGTGACTATTGTGATTGAGTGGGGCACTGTATAATAACATTGAAGCAACATACTGTATTGTAGATAATGAGACAGGCCACCCAGGGGCAGCCATAGGTCCTACAGTAAGATGAGTTCAGGCCACGCCCACTTCATGGACATGCTGAGGAAAATGATGGACCGGACGCTGGTGCTCATCATTAACGTTGAGGGACGACAGTGGGGTTAAAAACATGGGGTTGGGTCGTGTTCTGTAGGAGATAACAGAACGATGTTCTGTGCCTCATGGAATGGAGAACGTTATGGCTCACAGAGTTGTCATCCTGAACTTTACCTGTGAAATACCATTAATGGGATTATCCCATAGAGATGGGTGACCAGATGGTGGGAGATGATCAGTCAGAATGATATGGCACACGGTTTTGCACCACTTGTTATGCTGCAATATAACCTACCGAGTAGACTTGCTATTTCCTGATAGTCATACATCCAGCATTAAGAGATACAGGGAATGAATACAGTGCACTATATTTCATTATTTAAATATTTAACTACACTATAGGTATTTGCAAAGTGAGTGATACTCTATGCAAAAGCTTGTATCTTTGACTCTCTCTCTCTCTCTCTCTCTCTCTCTCTCTCTCTCTCTCTCCCTCTCTCAGGATGGGTACATTGACTTTGTGGAGTACATTGCGGCCGTCAGTCTAATGCTGAAGGGAGAAATCAACCAGAAACTAAAGTGGTACTTCAAACTCTTCGACCAGGACGGCAACGGAAAGATCGACAAAGATGAACTGGAGACGATCTTCACGGTAATATTGAATGTGAACAGTGAATGTAGTGCTATACATCCATAGTGATCAGATCAAAGTCAAAGTCAGATGTATTTGTCACATATGTACAGTATCATACTGGTATAATGTGCAGTGAAATGTTACTGCTTGCTTATTTTACAAGGAAAGTGAACCAGCAGGATACGCTCTATGACCAGGTCTGGATGGGCCTGAGCAGATGTTGGAAAAGCCCTGACACAACAGGGAGTGTCTAGTCTGAGAGGGTGACATCATCAAGGCGAGCCTGCATCAGGCCCTCCAGAGACCTGCAGCACACTTTCAACGTAACCTCACAAGAGAAGGAACCGTTCGAATGTTCATTTCATTTCAAACCTTTATTTATACTCGTAAAGGACTGAGGTTTCCATCATTTACAGTGTTGACAAGTTCACACAAATAGACCACATCCACTGATATAAATTGAAAGAAGTAGGTTGGATTAGAACTGAAATTAGTAGAGGCCACCTAATCTGTGGATGAGCTCATTCAATGTGTCAGGTTGGGCCTTTCCGAAGGAGAGCCGTACTTGGTAGAATAACGTCATTGGTGCTTTGAACTTTGAGCTGCTTGTGTGACTTTTCAAGATGACATGGATTCTATTGGTGGGAAAATGCATTTAGTCTGATTGATCATGATATCACTACAAGGGATTGATTATGATAGCACTTCAAGGGCAATTGTACTTAAGTACTTATGTATTGGCAAATTATCCCAAGAAAATATGACCAGTCTTGCCAAGTATGAACCACCTTACAATCATGATGTTTCATGTTTGTGTGTGCATTGGTGTAAAACAGAGTGAGAGTGAGTTGTCTTTAAGCCCAGGTGTGACCTAGTATCCAGAGAGCTAAAGCTGCTGAGGTCTAAATGGAGTGTGGTTATCCCTGAGAATTAACTGGAAACAAGTATCATCATCAAGGCTCTATCTCTCTGTGCTGTCTTCCTGTGGATACTAAATAACACCAATGCAACAAGCAAAATAATGTGTTTGAAGATTTGCTTCATTTCAATAAACCCAATAGAAACGTGGAAAGAATGTTCATATTATGTACTGTACAATAAATGAGTGACCGGAATTTTACAGAATTGTCAAAACTGTCTGCAGAATAAACAGTCCACTGTAAATCTGCATTTGATATAATCTCTGGCTCCCTTTCTCAGGCCATCCAGGACATCACCCGGAACCACGAGATAGTTCCTGAGGAGATTGTGTCGCTCATATTCGAGAAGATCGACGTGAAAGGAGACGGTAAGAAACACCAGAGAGGACCACACGTCCTGTCATACTCTGAAACACCAGAGAGGACCACACGTCCTGTCATACTCTGAAACACCAGAGAGGACCACACGTCCTGTCATACTCTGAAACACCAGAGAGGACCACACGTCCTGTCATACTCTGAAACACCAGAGAGGACCACACGTCCTGTCATACTCTGAAACACCAGAGAGGACCACACGTCCTGTCATACTCTGAAACACCAGAGAGGACCACACGTCCTGTCATACTCTGAAACACCAGAGAGGACCACACGTCCTGTCATACTCTGAAACACCAGAGAGGACCACACGTCCTGTCATACTCTGAAACACCAGAGAGGACCACACGTCCTGTCATACTCTGAAACACCAGAGAGGACCACACGTCCTGTCATACTCTGAAACACCAGAGAGGACCACACGTCCTGTCATACTCTGAAACACCAGAGAGGACCACACGTCCTGTCATACTCTGAAACACCAGAGAGGACCACACGTCCTGTCATACTCTGAAACACCAGAGAGGACCACACGTCCTGTCATACTCTGAAACACCAGAGAGGACCACACGTCCTGTCATACTCTGAAACACCAGAGAGGACCACACGTCCTGTCATACTCTGAAACACCAGAGAGGACCACACGTCCTGTCATACTCTGAAACACCAGAGAGAACCACACGTCCTGTCATACTCTGAAACACCAGAGAGGACCACACGTCCTGTCATACTCTGAAACACCAGAGAGAACCACACGTCCTGTCATACTCTGAAACACCAGAGAGGACCACACGTCCTGTCATACTCTGAAACACCAGAGAGAACCACACGTCCTGTCATACTCTGAAACACCAGAGAGGACCACACGTCCTGTCATACTCTGAAACACCAGAGAGAACCACACGTCCTGTCATACTCTGAAACACCAGAGAGGACCACACGTCCTGTCATACTCTGAAAGATCAGAGAGGACCACATGTCCTGTCATACAAGAGCTGTGTTCGGAATCGCGCCCTATTCACTATATAGTGCACTAGATAGGGCATCAGCCATTTTGTTTGTAGTGTCCGAATTCTCCACGGAATTTTCGTTCCCTATATAGTCCACTTTTTATTACCCACAATTCACCTTGATTTCCAGGGAACAGTGCATGTACCCTACATTTTCTCCATTCCCTAGGTAGTTCACTACATGGTGAACCCTATATAGGGAATAGGGAGTGAGGGAACGAGGGAGCGATTCCAAACACAGCTTCTGACTGAGTGACACTATGTGTTACTCTGAAGTATTCTATGGTAGAATCAGGAGTATGAAGTCAATCATCACGATCCACAAGAGAACATTTAGAGAATCATTGACCTCAATTGCCCCCTACCCCCCGCCCAGGTGAGCTGACACTGGAGGAGTTCATTGAGGGAGCGAAAGGCCACCCTGACATCATGGACATGCTGAAGAAAATGATGGACCTGACGCCTGTGCTCGTCATCATCGTCGAGGGACGGCATTGAGGTTAAAAACGCCAGGTTGGGTCGTGTTCTGTAGGAGATAACAAAAGAACAATGTTCTGTACCTCATGGAATGGAGAACGTTATCGCTCACAGAGTTGTCGTCCTGAACTCTACCCGTGAAATATCATGAATTACCCCATAGAGAACCTTGAGGAGACATGTAACCTGCCAGAATGCTGCCCAACTAGACAGTTGGCCAGTGATGAGGTCCTTTAACAAGGAGCCAGGTCAGTATAGCTGGCAGTGAAAGCTGTACCTCTCTGCTAATGAGCCTTGGAGCCCAACAGCCACCCAGTGGATGAAGCATCCAACCCTCCAGCACTGTCGGTCACAAAAAACAGACAGGAAGCCAAAAGGACTCATTGTGGGGACCTCGGTGGAGATACAACAGTGAAGGTGCCATTCTCACAATCTACAGTGCATCTACAATCCATCAGGTGGTCCACTGCTCAGTCAGACAGCACAGTGAGGTGACCGTAGCTGGCGACTGAGAGAACTGCAAGGTGATCACTTGCTTTCTGATCTCTTGATTTCTGCCGACCCACTGAGGTCAACGGCTTGGTCTCTCTCTGGGTCTTCCGAGAGGCGGAGGCTCACGCTGAGGGAGGGTTCCTGCTGGAGTCACGGCGTGTTCTGTAGCTGTCCTTGGACTGATCCTCCTAATGCCGTTAAGGGTTCAGAGCCTGAGAAATCCTCTGTGAGATTTACAGCACCGCCGCGGTAACGTGGGAGGCTGTTTTTAGGAGGGGACACAGCCCTGGCCTCCTGAAGGCCGCCTGCACAGAGGGGGTTATATAACAGGATTCAGTCACTTTAATAGATAGTTAACCTTGCAGGGGGTGACGTAGATTCAGGCAGTTAGCTCTCCGCTCTGTTCTTTGCTCTCCGCTCTGTTCTTTGCTCTCCACACTGTTCTTTGCTGCGTTCCGTTGTATCAACGGAGAAGCAGAGGTCAGATGGTTGCCTTTCAAAAGATATCCCTGCTGAATGGTGATATTTGCTGACCAACTGATTTAGCTGAAGCTGGAAAGGCCGACTAGATACATCTCGTTCTTACTTTTCACTAATTATCACCAGTTTGTTCTATCCAGTTTGTTCTATTTTGTTCCTCTGTTGTCTTCCCGACTCACATCTCTATCTCATAACCATCTATCCATTCTAACAGTTATCACTATCTAGCTACAAGACCGAAAAAGGTGTCAGTAGTTTTAGACAATTACCAGCAGAGGTAGACAATTAAGAGTACCATAACATTGACATAAAGTAGTTAATGAATGTATCACAGCAGTATTAATGTTCAGGATGATGTTTCTCAGTTCACTGTAAAGCTCTTCTCTGAGATGGAAATTGGTGGTCTTATAATTATCTTTTTCTCCATGTTTTTTTATTTATTCTGTGAATGAATGAGAGAATATGCACAGTGAAGTATTAGATAGAGTGAAATGTTTAACATGTAATGAAAATGTTTTATAAAGATATTACTTCAGATATTTTTTCCCTAATTCAGGACATCTTAGAAATGGAATACAGCTTTAAAGTCATTCTCAGACTGCGACTCTTGTGCAATCTGTAAGCAAATCTACATGTAAGATTATTTACTCGGATAAGTTTGATTTCGGTCGATTTTGTGTTGCCTTATCAAAAAAATAAACCTTTTAAACAAACAATTTGCCGGTCTGATAACTGAAAGACAAAGGAGACAAAGAGCAGAAGTGACTCTCTTAGTGAAGCTTGGATCAGCTTACTCTCCCATAAACCCAACGCAACCAATTTAGCTCCCCACTCTGGCGACAGCAATGGGAGAACATCAATATTTGCCTGTATACTTTTGGAAACATACATTTGATCTGAAACTCATTGAAAAAGTTATTTTTCAATAAGGCACAGACAACCACTGCCATTTAGCTGTGTGCTGTAAATAAATATATTCTGTATCAGGGAATTGGAGTTGTACCTCTCAGGGCGATATCAATGCAAGTTCCCCGCTAACAAAGAGTTTTAAAATTGTGGTTGTAACATGGTTGTAAGAACAACACATGGATCACGGATCTTTTTATTTCAAAACATACAAAATAAAGAATATACTTTCTCATTCTACAGTTGGTCCATGTTGTTGCTGTGGTTTATCTTTTTTTTACATTCCCATTTCCCATTCAGCCACTATATTCATGATAGTGACAATACATCACATTAGCTACTCAGCAGTAACAGCCCATGTGCTTATTCACAGCAGAAGCTTTGTGACAGTGCTGTATAGATTAACTAATCCCTTAACCAAAAGGATTACCAGATCGTTAAACCAACAGCCAATCCATAATCTTACAAATCTTCTATGCAGTTACTGCTTTAAAAAGGACATCCCAAAATATACACACCAGAGGACTCCTGGATCCAGTGAAGCAGGCATATGTTCATTACATGATTGACAGTGAAGTCATATTGCTCTGGTCTATGTCATCCTTTACCAATCACTGCCTGGTGCTCTTTCCTGCCCAGTTCCAAAATAAAAACCAGCATGTTTCCCAAAAACACTTACTGATAACAATTGCTCTGGACGGGTTAAAAAAATATGTCTGTGACAAAGGACCATCCAGAATTGTTAACAGCAAGTTAGGGTTTGTTTGAGTAATATATTGTTCTCTCATAGTTGTTTGTGCTTGTCTTCTGGCTGCCTAAGCAGAGAGAGATAGAGGCAGAGAAAGGAGTAGGACACGCCCAGTGCGCAGTACACCGACGTCACCAGCAGGGGAACAAAGGGCAGGGTCTGCTGCCAAGGTGACAGGGGATAAACGATCTCACAAAAGATTTCCACGGCAACCAATCCCAGGAGGTAGGCAGCTTCTAGAGGATTCAGCAGGGAGCCCTTCCCCCTGGGAAAAAAACAGAGATATGTCTTGTCTTCCTGGAACAGTATGTCATTGCTTTATGAGTTATGATAACCAGCAGTTCAATGGACTTTTCCACCATGTGGATTTCTGGATTAATCAAAGACTAGAGTGATTAAGCCCCACCTGTAGTCTAACCTCCATCCCCTGAGACTACCAAGACATCTACCACAGAGTCAAGAAGGAAGTAAATGTAAAATTACAAAAAAATAAATGGGAGTTGTTCATGGTATTAACCCACCTAAAGAGCTTCTTCAGCGAGGTAAAACTGTAGATTGTGAACATCAGCATGAGCAGGATTTTGATGGGCAGCTCTACAAGAACACAAAATACACAGAACACAGTCTAAATAACAACACACCCGAGTGGTTTCAGTAATGCCCGCTTTCCAGTCCCTTCCTTACCTGCTGTGGTGAAGATGAGTGGAAACAGAGAGTAATGTCCTGTGGTGGCCAGCATCAGGAAGATCCCAGCATCCTCTCTGCTTTCAACCGCAAGTATGCTAGGAGACAAAAAATAGGAAAGAGTGTCAGAAAAAGGCAATCTGACCATGAATCGTTCTCAAGCCAAGCGTCAGCTCTGGTGGCAGTTGAATTTTAAAGCGTATGGGTGTGGTAGTGACTCACCTTAGGGGCAAAATGGCGATGAGGATGGCCTTCTCGTGGACATGCCAGCCGAACATGAAGGTCCCGAGGGCGCAGACCACCAAGCAGCGGAGGAAGCCGCGGGCGCCGCGGGGTCGACGCCAGAGGCTGAACACGGCAGGCTGAGGGACAGCAGGGAGGGAAGGTTAAAGACGCACTGAAATGAAAAAAGCATTCTGTCCCATTTTGGTTCACATAATTGGTCATAGTGTTCACCTATTCAACGATGTATGCCAAAGAAATTACAAAATTCTACTTTTGTTGTAATCTTATATCAAAGTATATAATTTCTTACTTCCTGGAAAACGGTAGGTCACGTGCAATTACGACAACAGGTACCTTAGATTTTAGGCCAATAATCTCACGACATCCACCCGTCAATCAACGCTATCCTTCTATCGAATCTGTCTAAAGTTCTTAAAACCCGTCCACTTGTCAATGTTCCAATCAAATTCCTCTAAACATATGTCCCACCCTCATAGCTTGTTTGCGTCGGAAATACGTCAAACTACGGAAGTTAAATGATCTCAAACGTCCGTTTCAGTGCGACTTTAAAGACGTCCAGTAAGAATTGTTTCACATTTCATGAGCAGAACAGTCGCAATGTCACAAAGAAATCCTATGTATGTAGCATAAATGGCAATAAAAGGATTCTGATTCTGAACAGAAGCATTAGCGATGTTTAACTCAAGACTACGCACCATGGAGAACAGCTCATTCATTTGTGTTTTAATTGTGTGTTGTACGTTATATTTTGAATGTACAGTATGGTGTGTGCTATGTGTTCGTATGTATAGCATGGTGTGTATGCTGTGTGTTTTTGGACCCCAGGAAGACTAGCCGTTGCTTTGGCTTCAGCTAATGACCATTGAGGTTTTTAAATCTTTATTGAAGACCCACTTTTTCTCCATGGCCTTCAATTCTAATTGAGCATGACTCCCAGGCTAGTGTGTGTATTGTTGTCTTTGTGGGCATTGTTGTGTTTATGTTACGTTTGTGTGTATGGTTGTGTCTTGAAGTATTATTGTTGTAATTTATTTTTCACCTACCTGTACAGCACTTTGGTCGACCACAGCCGTTTTAAATGTGCTCTATAAATAAAGTTTGAGTTGATTTGAGTTGAGTAATGGGTATATTGACCTTACACTCACCAGGATGGACAGCAGTGAGCAGAGGAGTGTGATGGGGGGAGAGATGGAGGGGAGGACGGAGTGCTGGAACTCCTGGACCAGTCCACCTGTCATGGAGGCCTTGGGAAGCTTCCCCACATCCAGCAGCTTCAGACGCACCCCTGAGAAACACACACCAGCATACAACGCACCTCTGAATAAGACACACCCTAGGATATTGATAGTCATAACGTTATGATAGGATGAGGTTTGAGTGTGATGTCAGTATCTGTGAGAATGGTCAGTGTCTCACCCAGCACGGAGAGAGCTTTGTCCGCCACGTTGTAGATTGCCCAGACATTGGGGGCCCAGTAGGCATGGCACAGACCTCTCTTGAAGGGGAAGAGTCTGGACAGCACCTGGGGGAGCTGGCCCTTAGGAGAACAGAGGCAACGGTGACTGACCTGTGACATGTTCACAAACAGGAAGTGGCTGCAGGACAATGTTCAGTGTAGTATCTGCTACTGATGGGTATACCATTGCGATGAACGGGCCAAATGACAGCACAAGGACAGAGATCACAATGGCTCCCAGAGCCACCAGACGCAGGGGGCTGAAACTGCTCCATCTCACAGAGCCATCTGCGCCACACACACACACACACACACAAACACACACACACACACACACACACACACACACACACACACAGATAACAGACTTAGCAAAAATCACCTACATGAGCACAAAAACAAGGATTCATGTCGGCTGGTCTGTGCCCTCATCTGTGAGGACAAATGTGAATAAATACTGTTATGTGACCAATCCTATAGCACTAGATCTCTAATCAAGCCCCTTCCGGCAGTGAACTGACAGTCAACAAGTGATAGTGGTTACTAGTGTTGTCCTGGGTAAAGCAGTAGCTTCTGAGCAGATAGATGCCGTAGGCTGGAGCGATGTACAAGTAGATGTGCTTCAGATTCAACAGGACAGCGAATAGCAACGCTCCCTCCAGGTGTCTGGCCTGCAGGGACAATGACACGTCATCAGTTTTTGGATACATATACTAGTATGTAGTTCTACGTGAACAAATGTTTGGTCATATTTCATCTATTTCAGTCGCAGGCAGGACTACTCATCACACCAGTGTTGTTCCAAACCCCCTCTGCTACAATAGCATCATTGGGATATCTTTTCATTGGTTAGGCAGAAATCCTTGGTTATGGTAGAGATGGTGGGTGGGTGGGTATGTGCACACCTGTAAATGTCTCGTCACTGACAGCAGCAGTACACCAAACAAGAACCCGTTGTATTGAAAATGAATATCTGCAGAAAACGTTAAGGCCAAGGGACATTACACTACAAGCAACAACTGCAAACGAAAAGTATAATTTAGACCCCATCTCTACTGGACGCAGCTGTGCAGGACCTCAACAATCCTCGCCTGCTTGTGGAGAACCAAAACAGGGGAAACACAGTAAGACTTTCACTGTTCTCAGTGGTATGAAAGATACGGTCGACAATGAGGAGGCCAAAGTTCCACAGCAGCAGAACTGCCAGGATGAAACATGGCTGCCCCAGGAGGTCCTTGGAGTTCTTGTCCCCTCGAACACTTCTACAGCACCTGAGAAGAGGAGACAGATTGTATTTGCAAATAGAGACAGAAAGTCTTTGGAAAGCAAGTTAACTCAGATTAATTCAAATAAAGGTAAGATGGCCGTGGGAGATTATGTCCTCATTCCTCAAAGCCCTGATCCTTGTATTTTGCTCCGTTTTGCAAGCTATTGCAATGGACTCAGTCTACCCATATGTTTTCATATTCAAAGCAAGTAAATATTTCAAGTAAATAGAGCTAAGCTGAGCTAGCCTGCAGCATTCAACTGTACATGGCAGATGTATGACAAATAAACATTCTTGCTTTAACCCATTAAAAAAGCACTCTTCCGAAGTGTGGGCCTAAAAATACTCACTCCCTAACAGCATAGATGAAGATCATGTCTGTTACAATGACGGAGAGCCTCTGGAAGAGGACGGTGGCAGGACTGGCATAGCCCAGGTTCTGCACCACCAGCATGTCCTTGTCAAAGTGCTGTGCCACATGGGACAGGCCATACTCAAACCAGGCAAACAGAGGCGGGTAGTCCAGGGTCCACTCAGAGGTGTTCTACAGAAAACAACCAAACACCAGGCTGTAAAACTCAAATCATGGTGACACAACAAAGAAATCAAGAACATCTATAGATATAATCATGCAGGGACAGAAGACCCTTGAATTGCAACGAGTGGTGTTTTCTGTACAGGATGGAACATGGGGGCTAGTGCAAACTGTGGCCATAAACAACATGTGAGGATATGTGATGAGAGCACAGACCTCATAGTACCACTTTGACACTGGTAGACTGTGTGTAATGGCTAGCCAGTTCCTATGCACCTCAAAATCTGTGGAATGACTGGAAGACAGACATGACAACATAGAAATCAAACATCCAATATGTGTCTCTGACAGGCACACAAGTCAAAAATCCAATGTTAAGGTTGCTATTCATGCATGCAACGACGTGTAATGCTAACGCTATCTGATTAAAAAGTGCCCTATACTTCTCCATTACCAGATCTCATTCATATTTTCAGCCACATCAATATTTGTTAGTTAAACTAGCAAGTTAGCATCCACTAACTTATCTAGCTATAATAGAACTTTCTACCAAAATGTTATATTATTCCCTTACCTAGTTGTATAGATAAATAGCTTTCTCAGCTAGCTAGTTTATGATGAGGTGGCAAAGCTGTTGCTAGTCGTGGGGTTTAGCTACGTCAGCTAAGCTAGCTAGCTCTGTTCACTAAATACGTGGTCTAAATACCGGCATTCAAAAACTAAGCATCAACTTTTACAATCGGTTCATTAATCAGCATACTAAACTTACTATGCGTTTATAAAAAGACATTTCAAGAAAGAAACTCCAAGTGCTAAGGCGGGGAACCAATCCCCACTGTCGGCCATGGGCGCCGCCATGATACGTTTTGTTTTGTAAACAAAACTTTATTGAAACGTAATGGTAATGTGATCAGAAGTGAGATTTGTTTCCGTGCTGTCACCGGAACCTATGCAGCACAATATCCACATGTATTCTACAAGCGAACAATAGTGAGACTGAGGAGGATGGAAATATTATAGAAATAGACCGTAGCTATCAAGGGTCACTCAAAGTGTTGCCACTGAGTTTCGTCAACCACTACTTGATATCCGGTTGTGGAGAGAAGTCTGCCCTTTGTGTCTGTCTGAAGTGAAGAACACGAACACTCTTCTCTGTACTTGGTCTTAATCAGCAATTAGTTAACACGTGGAACATTAAGGTCGGTTTAGTTTCATAAGCAGTAATATCTAGCTACGTTTAGTACTTTAGTCGGTTTTAGACAATGACCAGCATGAACAGACACTGTTCAACTCTGTTACGGTCAGCCTCGCGGCATTTCTATGGCGCTCGGGGAGCACAGAGTTGGAGAGGTGAGCAACAGTGATCTGCGGCGTCATTGGAAGCCTTTAAAGCATAAAAGGTAGACTTTAGTTGATGTAGCTTATCCCAGATGTGGTGTGTGTGTGTGTGTGTGTGTGTGTGTGTGTGTGTGTGTGTGTGTGTGTGTGTGTGTGTCTGTCTGTCTGTCTGTCTGTCTGCCTGTCTGCCTGTCTGCCTGTCTGCCTGTCTCTCTCATTCTCTCATTCTCTCATTCTCTCTCTCTCTCTCTCTCTCTCTCTCTCTCTCTCCCCCACAGATTTCCATTTAACAGTGCCCGTTGTTAGATCTTATGATATGAGAAAAGTGGAGTTGACTCCTCTGGAACAAAGGAAACTCACGTTCGACTCACATGCCATGGTCTCAGAGTTGGAGAACAGCGGTCTGTTCTTAATTCTGTGATTGCACTGAATTCATCTTAACATCTTTTTTAATCCAGCAGTCAGATCTCTTTGATAAAACAATGTTTGACGTTTATTTTTTTAGGTTTTGAAAAGCATCAAGCAGAGATCATAGTTTCAGCGTTAGTGACTTTGACAGCATCAAACATGGATATTGTTTACAAGGACATGGTGACCTCAGCACATCAGGTAGGCTTTCAGGGAGGTGTGTGTTTAGGTTAGATGTGTGACATCTGAGCATGGCATGTCATGTCAGGCTTTCAGTCAATCACACACTCATTCAGTCTGTCACACTATAGTCTGCAGGGTACTTGCTGTTTAAAGACGAGTACTCATACACAAGTGCATATTTTGCGGTGTGTTAATTTCTGAGGCCATGCACATACACCAGTACTGCAAAGGAACGCTGGAGACACGTAGTAACCATCTTTTTCGCGTACACATAGTTAAAAGCAAGTATACCATGGGCCTTACACACACACACGCCTTCTCTACACCGAGGAGGTTATATTAGGTTCTACTCTCTACCTCTGCCTTTCTCTATCTATCAGGAGATCGCTCTCCAGCAGATCATGGCTCACCTGGACTCCATCAGAAAAGACATGGTGATCCTGGAGAAGAGTGACTTTGCCAACCTGCGCTCTGAGAACGCGGTACATAACCTCCACCAACCACACACCATTATTTCCAGTCTGCCTGCCCTGACCTTTGACCTTTTACAGTAGTTTATACAGTATATGTCAATACAGCCCTGGTAATATTCTGATGTCTCCCTGCAGAAAATGAAGACAGAACTAGACCACATAAGACACAGACTGATGGTGAGAACAGGAGCTGACTTTTGGGTTTGAGACACATACTAGCTAATCAGTCATTAACAGTTGTTGTATGAGAACGCCCAGTCTGGTCTGTCACTGATAGTGATCACTGATAGTCTCTGTGGTTCCCCGATGTTCTCTGTTATTCCCTGATGTTCTCTGTTGTTCTCCGATGTTCTGTGTTGTTGCTTTAGGAGGAGAGTCGGAAGATCAGAGCTGAGGCCAAGCTGGATATCAACTTGGAGAGGAGCAGGCTCACTGACATGGTGTGTGCGTGTGTGTGCAGGGCTGGACTGGCCATGTGGCGTACCGGGCCATGTGGCGTACCCGGTGGGCCGGACCTACTTGTGGGCCGATCTAAAAAAAAAAAGAGCTAACGAACGGCCCATAGAGCAGGGACAGCGGCCCATTGGTCCATTTTCTAGACTGACACAGTGAATGGCCTGTCCCCCCGTCAACAAATCGCGCAGCAGCACCCCCCCCCCCCCCCCCCCCGTCAACAAAACGAAACTGAAGGTGTTCCATCCGCCGCGTCGGCTCGGCTAGTGGCCTGACTGGGGCTACATTGCCCGGTAGGAAATATTCACCCAGTCCAGCCCTGTGTGTGTGTGTGCGTGTGTGTGTGTGTGTGTGTGTGTGTGTGTATGTGTATCTGTCTGTCTCTCTGGTTTGTCTATTTGCTCTCTCTCTTTTTAATCGTGTCTGTGTTTCTGTCTTTCTCTCAGTTTACTGACCAGGAGAAGAA
Source organism: Borostomias antarcticus (assembly GCF_949987555.1). Taxonomy (NCBI): domain Eukaryota; kingdom Metazoa; phylum Chordata; class Actinopteri; order Stomiiformes; family Stomiidae; genus Borostomias; species Borostomias antarcticus. The sequence continues at coordinate 17,733,624 of NC_140248.1, forward strand.
GCTGATGGAGGCCAACACGGAGTTCCACAGGAAGGTAATCACCTATCATCTATCTCATTACTGTAACCACCAATCACCTGTCTCTTTACTGAATGCCTCTCTCTGTGACTGGGCCATCGGTACTATCTTATCTGTACCATACTATGATCTGTCCCATTCTATGATCTGTCTCATACTATATTCTATATCATACTGGTCTGTTTTGACATCTGTGTCAAACTTCCTGTCAGAATGCAGACGTTGACCATGACACCATGGAGACCAATAAAAAGATAGACCTACAGGTGGCCTCCCTGAAGACACTCCTGGAGTCGCTCAAACTGGCGACCATCCGCTACCTCGCAGGTGTGTGTGTGTGTGTGTGTGTGTGTATTTTGAGTGTGTGTGTGTGCACAACTTGCTTACTGGGGTGTGTGAGTGCCAAAACTTGAGACATTTTCTAACTTATACAATGTTCCTCTCCTTTCCTTTTTTACAGCTACTGTTTTTTCCTGTCTTGCGATTGCACTGGGGTTTTACTACCGCTGGAAGTGACTGAACACAAGATTATACCACTGTGGATTGGTGTATTGATGTAATTATATAGTGATAGCTAATAAGATAATAATGCATAATATTTAGGCATGATATTACAGAATAAGACGCAGTGCAATTGTAAAGTTTACAGCTTCCCATTGGGACTTTTATGAAGATTTTAAGATTTGTTATTAGATAAATAATTTGTGATTATTAGGGCAATTGATGCCCTAAATAAACGCGTGAGATTTAATGTCATGTGTTTCTTGATTACTCTGTCATCATGATACAATTAACCAATGAAATCGGTCAGAAAGTGTCAAACACTGCACAATAACTTGTATTTATTTCATAAAACATACAAATAAACTGCTATAAAGCGGCCTCCAGCTTCTGATTCCGTGGTGCTGATTTCAACAATAAGGCCAAAGAATCCGTGCAAGATGGCGCAGCAGAGCCCCCACCCAAAGATATTAAGAAAAAATCACAATTTGACGTCATGTTACAGTAAGCTTTGAGCAAGATCTCTGATTACTTAATTATTACGCTCTGATTGTCATGACCAGGGACACATTTCAAATATTATCACGTTCACCCTTTGTTACCTAATGTTACTTCAACCTTTGGTACATTATTTTTACATAACGAGAAAAAGTCCTCTTTCTCTAGCACTGTGACTGCTGGTGGCAAGAAGTTGGTTAATTTATTCTAGACAAATGTACAGGTAGCCTACTTGTTGTAAGCATCTGCTAAATGACTAAAATGTAAATGTTATGAAATTCCCCATATGCTATTGCTTACATTAATCTATGTCATAGGTTGTTATAACAACATGCATCCTCACATTTCCTTCACTCTTCTCAAAAATCATTCCTGTGACTTCATCCCTTTTCTTGCCTGTCTTTTTCTTCTCAGTGATGGTGTGAAGGGTCGTTCACGTTTCTCTTGCAGAGTGAACCTCTTTGTCAAGTCTGTTCACAGGACACACAGGTGATGTTGTTGCATTACATAAACCTAATTAACACTCATTATTCAAACCCCTCTTTTAGAAAATTGACTTTCAATTGATTTTTTTTTTTAGTTCAATCTGCACTTTCGACCTGTACGCTCTTCAGGACGTGCTGCAGTTGTCTGATCTGCGCTCTGTGCTCGTCTAGCTGGGTCTCTAGTCTCTCTCTGCGCGCTCTCTCTCTCTCCAGCTCCGTCTGCAGGTCCTGTAGGGTGCTTTGAGCAACAGAGTGAGGACATGCAGTCAGCCAGGATATCTAAAATGTGTTGTTTCCAGACGCTGTGATGTAATATTACCTCTGAGCCTCTCGGCTGGTGTCTGTGGAGTCTGGGTCTGGCAGCTCTCCTCCCAGCTGTCTGTAGTTACTCTGTGCTATCTCCACCTGCTGCTTCAACTCCTCCAGTCTCTGATATGCCCTCTCTGGAAAACACACACGCACACAAGCATAAGCATGCACACGAGATACAGCTTTGAGATTAATTACAGCAAGAGTATGTCACAGAATACATGAAATGCTTGAGTTGATAGAGTTGGGCTCTGGGATCACTGACCCTGTCCTTGTCTCCTCTGTACGTCAGTCAGTGGTGCTCCGTCAGGTGGTTGACTGCAGCTCCTCATCTTCATCCCTCTCTCCTCCTCCTCCTCTCCTGAGCCTGCCTTCCCTAGCATCCTCACAGCAGCCAGCTGGGCAAACCTGACCAAAGGCAGGTTGACATGTTGGATAAACCTGGCACAACCTGATAATCGTTTCCCTGTGGTGCCGGACCAGCGGTTGCACAGTAATATCCACTACTAGCCCACAAAGTCAATGTACAGCATGTGTGGTATTAGTAGACCTCTTGGCTGTGTCTCTGGGTGTCTCCCCTGCGTTGTTCCTGATGGTATGGTCCGCTCCCATCTCCAGAAGCCATTGTAGGCACGTCAGGTGACCCTGACCTCCAGCTGGACATGAACAGAGAGCCTGTGAGATCAGCTTGCTTTCCTCCACACACACTGTCATAAGTCATAAGTTAAAGATAGATAGATAGATAGATAGATAGATTATTGTATTATAATAATATATTGTATTATTGTCCTTTATAGGAAATTAATTGTATGTGAATGTGAAAGTTAGACGATCTGACATTTGTGCATGACAGTGGAGCCGTCGTCATCCCTGTCGTTGATGTTGACGACCCCACACTCCAGGAGCTTCCGGAGGGTGTCCAGGTCTCCATGGAATGCTGCCACGTGGGCCGGGAACGCCAGAGCTGATGGGAGAGGAGGCGACACAAACACAGGAAGCCAAGTCTGAAACTTACAGGCCTAATTTCTGGGTCTGAGTCGTCAGAAGAGCAGCCACCGTACGTACCATCCTGCTCCCGTGGGAGGTCCGTGTGTTGCTGTAGATCCTCAACGCACTGGACGACAGGATGTTTACGAAACCTCAGGGCCAGGTCCCGAGGAGTCTCTCCCTGGTTGTTCCTGGCCTGCAGGAGTCTGACCCCTCCCTTCAGTACCAGGAACTTCACGCACAACACATGGCCCTCCGTAGCCGACAGGTGAGCTGTGGATGGACGGTTGCAAGCGCTTAGGTTGGGTTCCGACCCTTTTAAGTTGTTATCTCAGTGACTAGCTAATATTGTCTGAGCGGTCCAAGTCTAGGAGGTTAAAAAAAAAGTAGGTTCCAGTACCTGGAGTGTCTCCGTGTTGGTCTGTGGCGTCCACGCTGCAGCCCCACTTGGCGAGGACCTGGAGGCAGCCGAGTCTGCCGTGGAAGGCAGCGTAGTGCATGGAGCTCCAGCCCTTCACCGATACACTGTCGGCATCCTGGAAGTCAGGGCCCAGGGTTGGAATTATAGGGCTGTTTGGGGGTGCAGAACAGAAATAATGTCCAGTCTAGAGAAGTGGTGTTTTTCATACTTCTGTTCATGGAACATGTTGTCCATGTTTGTGATGTGTCTTGTATACAGTGGCAGGGCAAAGTCCTGGTAACACTTGTGTAGAGATAACAGTGATTCTGACCCTCGTTTTGTGTAGGAGTGAGAGGTGGGTGTGTCGTATGTACAGACCATTCCGGTGCGTAGGATGATCTGTAAGGCGTCCAGGTGACCGTGGGCTGCAGCCAGGTGAGCAGGGGTACATCCCTTCTGGTCTGGGACAGACAGGTCCACCCCGTTCACTATCAGAGCCTAGAGAAAGAGAGAGAGAGAGAGACCAACACCATTCACTCTCAAAGATTAGAGAGAAGCCAGCCTTTATTAGAGAGAAGAGATTATGGTTAATGGTAAATGGACTGCACTTCATATAAAGCACTTTACAAAGCCTCTCATTCACACACATTCACCCACCAATGGCAGCAGCTATTGCAAGGTGCCCGCCTGCTCATTGCAAGCAATTTGGGGTTCAGTGTCTTGCCCAAGGACACTTCACCATGTGGACAGGAGGAGTTGGGATTCGAACCGCCGACACCACAATCATTGGACGACCCGCTCTACCACTGAGCCACAGTGGTACCACATCATTACGTGCTCTAGTACCTCCAGACAGGCTCTCTGTCCTTTGATAGCTGCCAGGTGGGCTGGCGTCCAACCCTGAGGGGTCCGTCTGGCAGCGTCTGCCCCCTGCCACAGGAGCCAATGGAGACACTAGGATAGAAAACAAAGAGCTTCCTACAATACAATGGACTATTACAAGTGGGTCTGTCTAATAACATCATTTTGACAGGACGTGCTATTGCAGCCTCCCCTTCTGGCAGCCAGGTATTTAGAGCACCTGTACCCCCCCCAGTTTCTGTGCTTCTGACGGGTGTGTCTGTTACAGCATACATGTGACCAGTGAGGGGTGCTGTTACCTCCAGTCTTCCCCCCTGCGCAGCCCAGTGGAGGGGGGTGAAGCCGTGCTCCTGGTCCACATTGTTAACAGCTGCCCCATTCCCCAGTGATGACATCAGCGCTGTGACATCACCAGCTCTGGCCGCGTCATGCATCGACAGAGACACAGTGTTCTGTTCAAATGAGCCTGAGGTCGGGGCAAATGAAATCATACGGCATGTTGAATAGGTTTAGAATGTATATTTGTGAGAATATAAGGCATTCACATAGACTCACCTTCTGGTGGTTTCGTAGCAATTACTATACTCCAGTACTTTAAAAGTGCACTCATAAATTGATCTCCCCTACAGCTTCTAGGGTATATCACAATACTTCCTAGGTTGAATCTGTACTGGTGGATCTGTCTGTCCTTGCTGCATTTGATTTGAGAGTAAACAAATAGCCTAGATCACTGTACTTTCCTGCTAAGCCTGGCTGCGAGAGCTTCAATGTTTCCATTTCACCTTGACAACCACCGAGCTGTGCCAACTAACATCTTGTCCACCAGATGGCAGTAGCTGCATGGGCTGAAGACTTCTTCCAGCACTTTATGAATTTAATTTAATCCAAGAATTTCTCTACACATGGACCCTAACAAATTTATATTGCAGATCAGTGTGAGTAAAGGTTTACTGATGTATGAATGTAGGAATAAAGACAAGCTAGAAACACTTCTCTTATTCAACTTTATTAATGATTCAAGCAACATGACAAAAACTCAGGTATCAATGCAGGAATAAAAACAAGCTAGAAACACTAACTCTATCAAACTTTATTAATGATTCAAACATGACAAAGAACTCATATCAAATGATGGGGATTTTAGGAGAAACGATACAGTAAGCAACACCAATCACTGGTCACACAAACACATTTTCAGATTTGTTTTATTGAAAATCCAGTATTACCAAGCAAAATAGCCTTTTCAAACCTCTGCAAAAAAGTACACCTGAAAATGTTTAAACTTTGTAACTGTGACAATTAGAATGCAGGATCACTGTTAAATTTGTATGAACATTAGTCATGTAGCCTAAACAGCAGTTTACTTTAGAAAAATGTTTGGTTGTAGTCCTTACCTTTTGTAAACTTAACCATAAATAAGTTAAAATAAACTGCCTCTCCATCACCAGGTACTATGGCTAGGATAAATCAAGGCTCATAAATTAACTTTCAAATAATTTGTCTCAGCAACCAAATGGCTATGTACAAAATCATTAACAAAAAGCCCCAAACTATTAAAGCAATCTTGTGTGATCCCTCCATAGCCACCTTAGCAATACTACACAAAGAATACCAAAAATAGCTTTATTTATATATTAAACCTCTTACATACACATTTTCCCCAAAGTACATCTTTTTTTTGCAAGGTACAATTTTCAACATTCATTAATTCACACAGCAAGACACCTGAAATTTACAGGCAGATTCCAAATACAAAAATGTATTCAAATTATGGCTGTCTGAGGGCCCTGCCTCAGAGATGAATATAAAAATATATCTTCCGTAGGCCTAGAAAAAAAAACATCTTAGAAAATGAAGGGAGGGGCTGAGTGCAGCCGATAAAACAGGAAAAAAAGAAAGCAGCATGGTCTTAGGAAATTGCACCGGCTTGCGCTTCGTCCTCCATCTTAACCTGAACTTCCTCCATCAGATTCTGAGCAACACCGACCTCAGACTCCACTTCCTCTTTCACGGCAGCGCAACAGGAAGTCTGTTCCTCCTCCTCCTCACGCTTCACGAAAGCACTCAGCGGGTTCTCTGTCAGCAGCTTGTTGGGAGAAGGTGTACAGTCCAGAAATGAAGACGTCTGGGAGAGAACACACCAGCAGAAGGGAAAATGGTCACAACGTATGTAGTCGATATCAGACAAACTGATGGCACTCTGATCAAAGACAAAATCAAATCAGATTATGTTTCGCCGTTACTTACATTCTTGTAATCTTCAAAGCACGAAGGATGATATGTCTGTAGATAAAGGGAAAAACATCAAGTGTTAGCACAAATTCACAACCGAAGGTGATTTTCCAGTGGGTGGTGGCGGGTCTGCAATGCTAATCTCTACACCCACCATTTCGTCGACGCGGATGGCGTTTCTCAGGTGCCACTCCTCTTCCTCCTCCTCCCAATACATCTCAAAGGGCTCCTGGCAGATCTCACAGGACTAGAGAAACAATAAATGAAAAACAGAGAATCAGAAAGTCTTCAATATCCAGGGTCTGATTTAACATGGATGGAGTTCCAGGCTATTGGAAATTTAAGCCAGTAGAGGCCTGTGTTTCATCCGCGCCCCACTTCCACGTAGCACTCACCTCGTCCACCACATCTGCAGCTGCTCGGACGCTCTGGAACTCCTTCTCCTTCGCTGCTTCCTGCGTTTTCTGTACCACCTCCTCGTTCACCTTCTCAAAGAACAGGCTCTTCGCTCGCTCCTCGAGGTCCGCGATCTCCTCAAACTCTATCCAGTCCTGAGAAGGAATATAGATATGACTAGAGTTGTAATGGTACTAGGGATGAGACAGTATGCCGTACACCGTGACATTCCCTGCGTTTACGGTATTACGTTTACGGTATTACACAATAATGCGCTGCTGAAACTTCACATTTCAAGTTGCTTGCAACAATTATTTTTGTAATTTAATATAAGCTTGCTATTAATAAACTCACACAATAATGTTCAATAAAGCTGTTTTCCTTCAAAATAAAACACTTGTTTTTTTGTGTGTGTTGGGGAGGTGAAATGCCGTATACCGTGAATTACAGTAAACCGTACCGTGCAACTAGATACCGTACCGTAATGCAAAAATCCATACCGTCTCATCCCTAAACGGTACCAACATTTCATATCACGATTATAATGACCAAAATTATCACGCTTATCAATATTATTGTGGTATTATAAAATGTGCTGAACAAAAACTACTGATACACACACACAGATCATTTCACCAAGTGTTAGAAAACCACAAAACCAAACCACAAACATAATTAGCAGCACTACGCACTTTTTGTTTGCATAAACATTAAAATAATGCATCTTGGAGACTGTTGCTAACTTTGGTTGATGCTGGACAGTATTACAGTGAGTTTTTCAAAGTGTGGAAATCAAACAGTTTTAATTAATTTAATCGCAATACATTTAATCGATTTGCGGTTAATCATTATACATTATATATGTGTTAAATAAAATCAGTGGGGAGGGGTGTGCATGTTAAGGTGTGCGCACAAGTATTTGACCATGTGTCTTACCATCTGACTGTAGTACCAGCGACGATGGGTGACCTTCTTGCTGATGTCCTTCTCCGAGCGGTTCAGCCTGTAGTGCCAGTCCAGGTGGTCTGCGTACACATCCGTCTGGGAGGCCGTGAAGCGCATGCCGCAGGAGTAACACTGGATGCCCGTGTAGAGCTTCGTCACCACGCTGTCGTACCGCCTGTTAAGACAAAATATGGAGAAGCAGCGCTGAGTTTTTATGCTCCACATATCTGGAACAAACTTCCTGAAAACTGCCTGTCTGCTGCAACTCAGTTCTTTTACATCAAGACTAAAGACTTTTTTTGCAGCTTTTTATTAATTCGAATAATTATTAATTCATAAACTGCACTGTAAATTTTATTCTTGTATGTCCCTTTATAGTGTTTTTTTTTTGCATTTCATTTTATATGACCTTTTATAGTGTTTCTTTCACTTTTTCTTGATGCTTTTAATGTCTCATGTAAAGCACTTTGAATTGCCTTGTTGCTGAAATGTGATACACAAACTCGCCCTGCCTTGCCTGTAGGGCGTAAGGACAAGCAAAGCTATGCATCAACACTGACAGCTCCAGTTACAACCACAGACCCCCCGACATTTTATTATACATTCATCATTCAATCAACCACACAATCAGGGGTGAAAATTAACACCTGCCCCCGGGCCAAATGCTGGTAAAATTTCCAATTGGCAACTAGATTTGGGAAGGCTATCTGAAAGATTTTTTCATCTAGTCCCCTTGGCAGGTGACTCACTGTGAGCCAAGAAGTAAATTTTCACCCCTGCACACAATGAATACATTCATCACTCAATCAACCACACAATGAATACATTCATCACTCAATCAACCGCACAATGAATACATTCATCACTCAATCAACCACACGATCAGGTCCGTCTTACCACACAATGTAATGGTAAGGGAACTTATTGAACAGGTAAAGGAGAGCAGAGTGAACTCACTGTTTCATGTCCTCGATGATGAAGCCGGTGAGGTCTGGGACGTCGTCATCCTCTTCCTGCTCCTCCTCTTCCTCTTCCTCCACCACAGCGGGCGTGGCCGGAGGCGTGGCCGTGGACTCTGCAACAGGTCACGGTTCATAACATATTAACCAGTGTCAGGAAATGGACTGCAAAACAGTGTCTGCTACTAGACCAAGGTGTTGTCATTGTGAGGTGTGCACACACGTGCTATGCTAACCTGTTCCAGTTGCGGTGGCCTCCGTCTTTGTGGATTTGATGATCCCAGTGGAGATGAGCTTGGTCAGCAGGTCGTTCACGTCTACCTGGCCGAAGTGGCTCTCCGGGGGAGCGAACTGAGGAGCTGCACGAACATCAACCACCAATCAATCAATCTTTATCAGCTCCTCATTTGCCTCCCAACATTAAAAGCTTAAGTGATTAACACAGAGGATGACCTTCAGGGATCAAAGATGGTATTATCCATCCATATTATAAAACTGTAATTGACTTAGATCATCTCTGATCTAATCAACAGAGACAGGCCTGACTATTGCCGGAGCAGAAGTCATATCACAGCTTTATAATATCAACACTTTAGTGATTCAAAACACAAGTGATATGTCAAAGACGGTGAAGGTGTTTACCTGGTTGGCTGAAAGGCACTGGGTTTGGTGGTAGGAAGGGCGGCTGGCCCAGGTTTGGCAGCATATTCATCTGGAAAACAACAACAATTAGACTTGAACCAAATCTGATGATTAAACCACACAAACACACATATACACGCACGTCCACACACAGACACACACACCAGTTAGAGAGGTTAATGAACGTCGGCCTGTGGTAAATAACTTGGAAAAAGATGTTAGATGATCTTACCTGTGGTTGCATGTTCCCTGCTGGTGGGGGGGCGTTCATGTTGCCAACAGGAGCCCCTGGAGTGTAGAAGGGAGGAGGAACAGACTGGCTGAAGGAGTTAGGGAATCCGGACGAGGTGGGGACAGGCGGCATGTTGAAGTTGCCCCCCTGTTGCATGTTTTGTTGCCCTGAAAACGGCAGAGGAGCAGCACTAAACTGGGGATTGATTGGCTCGGGGAAGCGCTGGTTGGGCATGTTGAAGTTTTGAGGTTGCTGCGGTCCACCTTGGTTGGACATCGGGTCGTACATTGGCACCCCTGGTCGGAGAGGCGGCTGCATGTTGGGGGGGCCACAGAACCTTGGGGGGCCCTGCTGGCCGGGGGGGCCATCAAAGCGCTGTGGCATGCCCTGGTGATGCATCATGTCAAACCTCATTGGTCCAGGCTGTCCGGGGGAGTCAAAGCGGATTGGTCCAGAGGTGTTCCCAGGTCCATCAAAGCGTATTGGGCCAGACTGGTTGGGAGGCCCATCAAAGGGTATGGGATTTGGCTGGAATCCCATTGGTCCTTCAAACCTCCCTGGTCCAGGCTGCATGTGGGGGTTGTCAAACCTCCTTGGTCCGTCAAAGCGTTTGGGCTGCATATGGCCATCGAAGCCTCCTGGTCCAGATCCCTGCCCGTCAAATCTCGATGGCTGTTGACCAACTGGAGCATCATATCTACCTGGGCCTTGAGGGGCTGGGCCATCGTACCTTCCAATGCCTTGTGGGTCACCTCCTCTCATCGGACCATGGGGCATCGAGGTGGCCTCAAATCTTCCAGGTCCTTCAAATCGACCGGGACCCTGTTGGGGCGGGCCGTCGTACCTAGTGGGGCCGTGGGACCCGCCTGGTCCGTCAAACCTGCCGGACCCAGAGGCCCCCTCGAATCTGCCCGGGGGGTGGTGTCTTCCAGGGCCGTCGTAGCGCGAGGGGTGGCTGTCGAAATGCTGCGCCCCGGCTGGTGCGGCTCCCTCGGGTGCGTTGGGGGGTGTGTGTCCCGGAGAGTCGGCATGTAGGCGGGCGGCAGCGAGTGGTCCGCGGGGCGGCCCTTTGAGGATGGGCCTGGGGAGCTCCAGAGGCCCGTCGTCGGAGTGCTCGCTGGTCGGGCTCTCGAACCTGGGCACGGGGCTCAGCCCGGCCACGTCCTGCTGCTCCGGGGGGGAGAGGCGCTCCCGCTCGTAGCCCGCCGCCGGGGAATTCCTGGTGGGGCCCTCTGGGACGGAGGGGCTGGCGGAGCTCCGCTGGACCAGGCTGGACTTGGGAGGAAGCCTGCTCTGCTGGGGGAGGTCCGGCCCACCCCCGTATCTCCTCGGCGCGTCGTAGCCGCTCTTCTGCTCCTCCCTCTCGTCATACCGCTGACGCTCGCTGAGCGGGGAGTTCCACTCTCTTTCATCTGTAAAAAGAAAAAAAAGGAACACATTCGAAATCAAAAACCCAGCTGACAGTGAGGCTAAAGAAGTAGCGGAGAATACACGCACATCCAAGAGAGAGAAGAAGTGACAGGTGCTTGACCAAAAACTATAAAACTCAAGAAAGAAGAGAGATCTGCACGCTGTTTCAAAGCTCCCAAAGTGATTTATTAAACTTTTGAAACAAGTGTGCAGACCTCTCTTCTTTCTTCAGTGATGCTATAAGAACCAGCTATTTAGTTTGTTCCAATCAATAGTTTGTTGGGGTGACCTCCCACTTACTTTTCAGCCTGTCAGAAGCATTTGGGTCCCTGGGGTCCGCCCTCCTCCTGAAGCGGAGGCCCGGCAGAGACTTGAGCCTGGGGAACTCCCTGCCGTGGTTGTACTCCTCGATCATGGTGGCCGGGGGCTGCTGCTCCTCCGCCCTCTCCTTGCTGTGCCTGTCCCTGGGCGGTCTGGGGAACTTCAGGGGCGAGGGTTGGGGGGCCGCCCTGCTCCCCTCAGCTTTCCCCCCGGCGGGGGCCGGGGAGTCTCCCTCCTCCTGGCTGTCCTCCCCGTCCCAGTCCTCGCCCCCCTGCCGCTGTGGCAGCTGGGTCTTCCTCAGCCGGGACTTGTGCTCGTAGTAGCTGAGCTCTGCGTCGGACAGGCTGTCCTGCTGGGTCTGCCCGGACGGAGGGGTGGAGAGGAGGGGCTTCTTCTTGGCGGGGAACTTCTGGCCGTCTTCGCTGGAGCCCTCCCAGGAGTCCGAGCGCTGTTTCTCCTCCTGGTACTGGAACAGCTGTTTGATCTGATGCGCCACGTTCAGGAAGTCATCGTTGGAGATCTCGCCGTTCTCCAGTCGTATACTGGCCTAGGAGGAGCACCAAGGGGAGAGGACACATGAGTGCTGCTGGCTCAAGAGTGGGTCATGTTATGACAACCCATGAACATCAAGAAGAATGTTAACAAGTTAAACTGGAGTACATAATCCCTTACAAACATGTCAAGAAAAGCCATTAAGTTCCTGACAAAAATAACAGCATGTTAAAAAAACAACATCCATCTGGTCGGCTGTAGAGTATATTTGTCCAGCTTACCTTTCTGAGCAGGTCTCTCTTGCTGACCGAGTTCAGCACCTCTGGTATCTGCAGGTTAGCGTCCACGCTGAGACGGTGCTGTTTAGGGGTGCGTGGGGTGGTGGGCCTCTGGCTGCCCGGGTACGACTTGTGCCTCTGAGGGCCAACCTTCCCATGAGCCTCCTCTGACAGCTTCAGGCTGAAGGAGACGAGGCACGATGCAAAAAAACAGTTAGGAAAAAATGTGCGGTTGCCCTGACAACACGCAAATGTCGCAGGTAGGATTCGTACCGCCGGTCTTCCACATGGAAATCCAAATATCTACCTCTGGACAAAGGAACACCTTGTTGTCCACGGAGGACATTTGGGCCTTTATGGTTGAACAGGGCTACTCATCACACAGACAAGTGTTGTTCCAATATACACAAAAATATAACCTCCTAATACAACATGAACCACACAGACTAAGACATAGGCAAACACACACAACACTTAGATGAACACTTCAGATTCAGAGAATAACTTCTAACTGATAGGCCGCTCTGTCAAATATGGTAACAAACTGCTACTACTAGACTTCAGACGACAATCGAAATCAGCAGTCTACTTCAATACACTTACTGTTTGTTCTCCCCCCAACCACTCTTCCAGCGATGAGAGTTCTCCTTGCTGTCTTTAATTTCCGAGTGGGTGCGGGGGGACTGGGAGTCCCTGGCCTCGGGGTGCCTCTCCTCAGCTGATCTCTTGGTTCTCCTGGGCTCTGACGGGCTCTTCTTGGGCGTGGCCCTCTCATCCCTGCCCTTCCCGTGCTGGGGCGAGTCCTCTGTGTGCGAGTGCTTGCCACCGGACTGCCTGGCTTTGCCAGGTTTGTGGGAAGGCGGCGGGGAGGTGGAGTCGCTCCTGGCTCTGCCCTTGGGCGACCTCCTCTCCTTCCTCTTCTGGGAGGGCAGGGACGGCGAGCGGGATCTGGAACGGGAACGGGAGCGTTTCCTGGCGTTGGTCCTGGCGTTCCCCCCTGCCTTGCCCTCCGATTTCTCCTGGGTCTCGCTGCGGTCGTGTTTACCCACAGAGCCGTTCACCAGTTTCCCCCTGGCGGCCTTCTGAAGCTCAGAGGCCTTGACAGGCTCCTCTTTCTCCTTCTTCTCAGTGCATCTCTTCTTCTCCTTCACCATCTCCTCTTCCTTAGGGTCACCCTTCTCAAGCTGGTGTTTACGCAGCCTAGGGTCTTTCTTGCCAGCATCTGCTGACTTCACATTCTCAGCCTCTGAATGCTTGCTCTTAGCCAGCACCCCTTTAGCCATGGGAGATGGAGACTTCGCTTTTGGTTTCTCCTCCAACAGCTCCTTCTTGGGTGTCCGTGTCCTCTCAGGCTTGCTAGACTTCTCTGGCAGTCTTTTCTCTGGTGTGTGAGCTGGCACTCCCATTGTGTGGCTGTCCTTCTTACTGCTAGTCTGTTCTTTGTGCTGGGGGCCAACTCTGTTGAGGCGGGGGTCTCTGGTGGGTGGTTTGCTGTCTGTCTGAGGGGGGATCCAGGGCTTAATGACAGGGGCAGGCGGGGTGGACTTTGGCACTACAGTGTTGAGGGCTGGGGGATTAACTGCTGGAGGTAGTGTCAAAACTACATTTGCAGCCTGGAACATATGAGAAAGACAAATACAAGTGTCATTAGCATGCCTTGCTAGACAAAGTGTTATTAAAAATCAGCCACATTTCTGAAAGTACATTTATATTAAAGGGAAAAAGGGTATACAAGGTCTCACCAGTTGTGCTTTGGTCTGCTCCAGCTCCAGCTCTATCTTCTTATGCTGCAGCTCCAGAAGCTGTTTCTGCTTAGACAGCAGCTGCTGCCTAATCAGCTGCTCCTGGGTGATGCTTGCCTCACTGACGGTAGGGGTCGGCTGGGGGGCCGGAGCTACAGGTTGCGGGGGGCTGGCCTTTGGTGAAGTCACCTCTTCTGCCTGGGGAAAACATGACAAGCAGGGTTGATGCCTCTCTACACAAGATGTTTCTTGAACAAGTCAGCATTACAGAACCTTGTGGTTGTTAAGGATTATGAAAAAGTGTCTCCCCAATACACCCACCTGTTTTAAGAACTTGGGGTTGACGTGAATGCTGGCATTCACAGTAGGTGGCAGTGGTTTGATGGGCCAGGCTGGGTCATGAGCGTTCACACGCACATCCAAAGCATAGAGTTTCTTTAGAGGGAATATGTCATCCCAGGTGGAGCGTAATTTGAACAGACTTTTCCTAGTGTTCTCATCCACCTACAAACAGAACATAGTGCTCAACTCAAAATCGCTCAATTCAAAATACTAGTTGTATGTTCACTTCAGGACAGTCAAATATAACATGGGGATGGACAATAAAGTCTTGGGAGAATTATTTGTACGAACAATCGTCTATACAAGAGCACTCTGGCATATTCAATACTTAAGAATGATGAATGATTTTTTTTTCAAATCAAGGGGGACTCGCAAAACCCCATAATTTTATTAAAACAAAAGCATTCTACTGTTCAAAACGAATGTACCAGGCTACACAATAGCAAGCAGGGGCGGTTATTGAAAATATACATATATATGGTTAAAAGTACTTAAATTGTCAATATCAAAACCAAAAATAAAAGTAGATGTACCTTTTCAAAAACACATATAAATGAAGTGACTAGGTTTTTAGTAAACACTGCAAGGTATTCGCCTCCGACATTCTTCACTATGGAATCCACTAAGTACAAAACCGGAAGCTTCTCTGCAGTTCGGGCCTGGAGTAATAGAAAACTTGACAAGTTTAGAAAACAACAGGGGTTATATTAACAACATCGCATTCAAAACATTACAGGATCATAACAATAGGAACTTGAAACCATATGTTTGGTGCTGGAAAAATCCCTGCCAGACAAAAACAACGAAGACTGCCAGGAAAAATGTATAAAAATTTTAAAAATGTAAATAAATCCATGTCCAAAAATGTTATCCTGTGGGCAAGGATGGCTCAAGTCCAAGTTCTGCTCCAAAATAAGCACACAAAAAAAAATCTTGAACAAAACACTGTAGGGCATCAAATGCCCAGAAAATGCTTCTGTGCAGTGTGTACGATTTCACTGGTGCAGTGTCATAAGGGCAGAAAAAGTCCATCGACCAATAGTTAGTGTCTTCCAAGAAAACCCTTTTTAATTACCTCCAAAGAGCTTCTCTAGCCTAGAGAACACTCTTCGTACCTTTACCATTTTAGGTTATTTAAATCAGTGTCATTTCCAGTTCCCTTTTCAAAAAAAGGAGAAAATGGGAAGTTGCTAACCCAAAACTAAAGTGAAAAACAAATATTGGAACAATTTGTAAAGCAAAACATCAAAAGTTAAGTAGACTAATCCTTTTAGGTATCACACTGTTGACTGGGACACCTAATCCACATTTTCCTTTTGAAAATCAACAAGTTGCCTATCCTTCACAAATGTACAACTCCAAAGAATAAATGCCCTGGGTAAAATGAGTGATTCTAATCACATCATTCTAGAATGAGTCTCATACCATTCAAGCAATAACAAGAGATTCGATACCAATAAATTACACTGGGGAAATAAAAAAGACAAAAAGCACATTTCATAATTTTTATTATCACATTTCACCATCCATTTGACATTTCAAAATTCAAGTAATCCACTCCTAGACTATAAAAATCCGGTAATGTTAGCTATAGCTGATCAGTAAATTTAACTTGTGAACTTCCAAATGAACATGCCATTAATGCATTCCCTTATTGGCTCACGACCACCTGACTGAAGTGCAAGTCTGGTCAAGTAAATATTTTATCATTTATGTGACGGCAGAAAAACACGAAAATACACGTGTAACTTACTTATGTCTAGGAAAGTTAGCTAAGCGTACTCTCATAGCCATAGTACCGATATAAAACAAACTGTTGTCTCAACCAATCATTAAATTAGCTAGCTAGTTACATTTATTGCCAAACCACGTGTGCGAAATGGCCGGCCTCGGGGTTAGTGTTAGCTAGTCACGTTATAGCCAAATGAATGCTAGCGAAGCGCATTTGTAAGAATCGGTTTCGTTTTAAGTTACCGTTCCTTAAGAAACGCAAGGTCAGCAAAGGCATTCAAATGTTAACAGGATTGGTAGCTAACGTTAATAGAGAATTTGGTTGGCTATACGTTATATATAATTTAACAAGCAAATTAGGTAACGTTAACGTCAGCCAAGTTACCGGCGAACTTCACATCAGTAACATACCACCAATAACGTTGATAAGATAACTTTAATGATCCCCAGGAGGGGTAATGTGGGGTTATTAGGTAGCTACATTAAAACAGCTATCGCTCATTTCCCAAGAACAAGTTAACGTTAGCTAGCTAACGTTACTTGCTTTGAGGGCTAAGCTAACGGACACGTCTGTTTTGCCAATGTTTACAGTCAATAAGAGAAAGCATAATCAGGTAAATACATAAAAACGAAATTGGTGCCATGCTTCTGACATGTAAAATGCGTCGCTAATGCAATATAACTAGCTAACGTTAACTGAAAGCCACAAAGCACGACTCTCAGCGAATCCGCCATGTTGTCATCATGACGACCAGCTGCTAGTCCTAGCTAAGCTTAGAGGCCCTTCGTTGTGTGCAGTTAACGTTAGCTTCAGAAGCTGAAAAAGAAAATTCTATATTCATAAAAACCTTATTGATTTGTGCTTCAATTATTGCGACGATATCCTTGGCGAACTGCAGATTCTCCTCTGCCAGAATGGTCAGCATGTTGATGTGAGGTTTACTGTTGAATGTCAAATCTTCGAGGGAGGACTGATATTCTCGGCAGGCATCTTCCCTCGCCGCGTCGTCGTCCATCTTTGATCTGAGCGTTCGGTGAAATACTAAACCAGTGTTACCAGTAACATAACCATTTATTACGAGGCAGTCCATGAACACATTTCATTACTTCTTCTGAAACACCGAGCAACTTGTTTCTATTTTCTCGTACGTTAGCTAACGTAAAGTCGACGCCTCGCCCGTCCCTTTTCTCGTTACAAGATGGCTGCTGTTCGCAAACTACTGAAACTACTGCGTCATGATTTTTTTTTTTTATATAAGGCCTGACCGTTGGGACCTTCCATTGGTTAGTTGCGCCCGTATGTTCCCACGAGTGACTCATTCCTTAACTGTAATTGGTCAAAGTAACTTAAAGGGAACTCGAGTGAGCCAATGACAGTAAAGCGTATAGCATACAATATTACGCCATACCATATCAGAGGCTAATTTCTTTCTATCAGAGTGTACGTCTACCATTTATAAGTATAGCCTAGTTTAGCACCGTTGAACCAATCTACTATCTATTATTATTCCAACCCGCGCCAAGATCAGTTATAATTAATCATTTTAATTACAGGATCCGAGGGGGAGGGTCTTTTTTCGGCCACACTGACACATTGCACACAGTCGCAATAGTTGCAAACCAGTGTCGCCAGTGGAAATGGTTTCCCTTCCCAGCTGTCCTCCGGGGGCAGCCAGGAGCAGTGGGTAGCCATCGTTCATGGTGCCAGGGGACCGAGTCGTGCTCAGCCCAGGTCTTGGCCAGGGACCGGACTGAAGAGCGTCTGTTCTTCTGCATGTTTTGGGGTTATTTGGGAGGAAACCCTTGCAAATACGGCAACGTGCAGATTTAGCCCTTCTCAGGAACTGTGAGTTTGCTGATGACGTAGCATCTGCTACCACAGTCCTTTCTACCAACATAGGACATTTTGACTTTTAAATAGTCGCCAAGTTGGCGGCGCTTGGCGCTCATATTTTAAAGTGTCAAATAAACATTTCAAAGCCACTCACCAAAGCAGAAACACCTATTCTAACAAACGATGGGCTTTGAAAGCTCGGCGCTACCGTTAAGTGATATTTTTAGCTGGTTTTTGTGGCATCGTCATTGTTTTTCGAGGTAGTGTTCTTCAACTGCCATACAACTCCGCATAGCGGACAGCGCCCCATCTGGTCGGAAATCCTCGAAACTACCTCGAAAAATAATGACGATAAAAGTCAAAATGTCCTGTTAGTAGAAAGGACTGTGGTAGCAGATGCGACGTCATCAGCGCACTCACAGTTCCTGAGAAGGGCTAATGACCGCCACAGAAGAAGACTACCTCGGAAAAATAATTTCACTTGGACAGAACGCGTCTAAATAAGTTATTTAATGTTTAATTATTATTTAATTATTCAAAACCCAGTATTTGTTTAAATAGACCCTTTTGCTGAGGTAAGTGAAGTTTCATGTTTATCTGACACTTGTAAATATGAGCGCCTCTCCTAAATAGGCCGACACCGATTTATTTTGACGACGACGTGAATGGAGCGGGAAAGGACTGTTGTCTGGCATGAGCGAGCGTAATGCGACAACAGGACTGAGAAGGGCTAGCCTAGCCAATGACCTGGACCGAATTCTACTGCAGATTTGACAAACAATGCCCCAATGCCACCACTGCAACACAGCCTCTCACCATCTTAGAGAAGGTTAAGAGCTTTATTCCAGTCCAAACCCCGTGTCTCTGTGACCTTTCCATGTTGAGATATGGCTGTGTCAATTCCCCTCATTGACAAGGAATGGGGGAAACCTTTTGCTCCTGAACCAAAGTGCAAAAAATAAATGGCCTGCCGTGTTTGGGCAGCTCGTAGACCCACCCTGTGATTCGGATCCGCCACAAAATGTAATGGCTTATACGTTGGCTCATGCTACACCCCTCCACTAAGTTTAATTAAAAAAAAAAAATGGTGTGGTTGTTTTTGCATATTCCTGCTAAAGAATGAACCAACCAACACGCCACCGAACCCCCCCCCCCTCTCTCGATGTTCCTGTGGCGGAGGTAATAAAGCACTTATTTCATATTATTTAGTTCATTATGGAGCTGAATCCATTTCAATAAAACAGATGTAATAACATCTGGGGATAACAAGTGTAGGAAATGAATCTACAGTAAAATGCACAATTCACTAACCAACTTAGCTGAGGTCGTCTCCCTGTGCAGTTAGGGGTAGAAAAGGGCAGATGCTCTGAGCTATCCCATCAAGCCAATGTAGTTTACCTACTGTAAGCTACCTACTAAAGTAGCTCAGCTGTACTAGGCGAACACAAGTTCGTATACAATAATAGCTACAGTAATGCTGATATGAGTGAAACCCATTACTACTGTGGAAGAAAACTCAAGTCTTCACTCGTGGCTTTAGGTATAAAACTATCTTTATTTTACATGCAGCATGGAGAGAGACAGCGTCCATCAAGTCAATGCAAAATCTACTCCCTTTCAGGTTACATTTATATAGCAACACAAAGAAGTTTCTTAGCTGTGTACATTTTAAGGTCACATGTTTTTCAGGATATGAGATGAATGGTACATTGAGTCATAGATAGAAAACTTAAAATGACTGATTCATTTCAGCAAGCATATACATTTTCAATCTTTAAACTTCCACACTATAAATATATCATAGTATAGAATGGTACTACTGTAGACGATTAAGGATGTCTGTATTAGCCACCATAGCCACTAGCTGCAAGCCTTTGTTTAAACAATCATAGATTGGAAAGAATATTGAGAACTTTAACTCATTGAGAACAAGGATAGGGTCAAGAATTCAAGCAACGTTAGTTTCCTGTGTGGCCAGTTCACCCTCATATCACTCCCTTTGTGCTTTGTGTTCAGTGCCATACTTATGGGTCAACTATTCCTACTGACGCCATGAATTTGCGAAGCAGCTGCTTGAACTCAAGGAGGTTATGATAGTAGTTGAGCTGATAAATTCACCATAAATCTAGGGTGGGGTGGAGATGCTGATGCAGTGGTTCTCATGAGCCAGAGAGCTTGGGCCCCTGCAATTTACATTGTATTCACCTTGGCCTGGGTTTTAATTCCCTGCCTGGCTATATTAATGAAAAGCAACCAATCTGGATGACATCGATCAAGCTGTATTTCATATTTTGGCAATATAATACCCAAGCTGCAAATCAATGACAGGCCTATATTCTTAAAAAAAATTATATCAAAGGTCTTATCATTGAAAATTTTCATTTTGAACAAACAATTGTGTAATCACTGTATTAGTATCAACAATTTATATTCAAACAATTGTCAAATCAGAGACTTTGGAAAATTTACATAATACATCACTTTCAAAATAAGTTTGTATCATTACTAGATTTGAAAATCAGGTCATAATTACTTCTATGGGTTGCAACTCTTGAATTTCAGCTCGTTGTCTCTGTACATTGTCAACAGGCCTCCTCCATCTCCGACCTTTTTTCATGCAGAAATCTCTGAAGTCTTCTCCCACGAAAAAGAAAATGAACGGGTCAAGGCAGCTATTTACAGCAGCTAAACACAATGTGATAACAGCAGCCTTCCGAATGCCATGAATGTTGCTACAAGAGTTTCGACAGACATTTTCCGCTGCATGACGTTCTGCCTCCAGGAAGATGGTCCTCACCACGTGGTAGGGCAGAAAGCAGACCATGAAGATGAAAAGGACAACAATAACGAGGGCAAAAGACTTCCGTCTGGAGGGCCTCCTCATTCCCTTCACCCCAGCCCTGCTCTGGCAGAGGCTAAGCAACACACACATGTAGCAGACAGAGATGACGGCAAAGGGCAGGGCGAATCCCAGCACCAAGGCAGCTTGGTTCAGGAGGATGATGGTGGAACCGGCCAGCCCTGGACCAAGCTCCAGGCAGCGGGTCCGGCCTGCCTTATCCACGTACGACCCGGCAAGCAGCAGGGGAACACAGGCCAGGGACACAAAGAGCCAAATGAGCAGACAGCCCCCACATCCGAAGTACCCCACATCTAGACTCAGGAACTTGAAGGGGTGACATACAGCCAGATATCGAAGGACACTCAACGCCAGCAGGAAGTACACTGAGCCATACATGTTGATATAAAAGACATAGGATACCAGACGACAAGTGAGGTCCCCAAATGGCCAAGCTGAGTCCAGAAGGTAGTACGCAGCCCTGAGGGGCAGGGAGCACACCAGCATAAGATCAGACAACAACAGGTTCACCAGTAATAGGTTTACTGTAGAAAGCCTTCTACCACCCCTGCACATGCTCATGAAGACCCACATAGAGGCACTGTTGGCGGTCAGGCCCAGGACGAAGATAAGAAGGTAGGCAGCAGGGAACACTCCACGTTTGAAGTCATCGATAGGGCAGTCACACTTCAGCGTCTGGTCTCTTACCTCAAACCCCACCGTCACATTCTGAATGTGCCTTGTAAGACCTGTGGAGACAGAAACGCAGAGTGAAAATAAGTAGTGAATGCGGCATTGCTTAAACAATTGATAGCTAGAGAAGAGATAGAGAACAAACTGTCACACCATGAGGCATTTCCTCTTATGCTGATCTATTATACATGCACAAAAAAGCAAGTAGCAATAAATTACACTGAATGTAAAGGGACACGCTTGTCAGAAGTGGGGTATATCATCATCAAGCAATAATTCTGCTTTGTGATTAACTGAGAAGTAAAAAAAAAAGGCAAGGCAAGTTTAAATTTGTATAGTACATTTCAGCAACAAGGCAATTCAATGTGCTTTACGTGAGACATTAAAAGCATCAAGACAAAGTGCAACACATAAAAGGTCATATAAAACGAAATGCAAAAAAAGCAGTTCACCAATTCGATCATTGTGCTGGTTATTACAGGACGTTAAAGCCAAAAAGGGAAGTGTATGCTAAACATGCAACAGAAAGTCTCTCTCCAAAACTGAAAAAAAACACATTAAGATTACCTCTAACTGTGGTCCAGTTCTCTGCCATATTTGTCCTCAGTCCGGTTAGTAAGCTTGTTGAATCAGTCTACTGACCTAAGACTGAGCAGACTCCTGTTGTAATTTGATGGGGAATGTGTCCAGAGCACTTTTCTGCTGCTTTGTTACTTGTCTACCACTTACAGTACGTTACTTCAGTTAAGCTCTACCTCATTTCCATTACAGCGGAAGTTCACTGATGCAATTCTAGAGCAATGCAAAGCAGGTTCAATAAATGGTGTACAAAGCTGTGGGAAATTACATAAAGGATACTTGGTGCATAGTTTATACTGTCATTTTTGTAGTTGTACTGTAGTTTCCGGAGGCATCAGCGATAAAGATCTACTGCTCTGAACCAGACAGAAAACATTACTGCTGATCTTTAACTCTTCTGATGAACAATCTGCAACCCTACCCACAAACTACTGTCATGACCTGAATCTTTCTGAGTACAAAGACGATGTCAAAAAGTGAAGACAAAAAATGTCAAAAACATAATTTTATTTTGGCAAAGAAAAGCTCAGTCAAGTTACATTATTACTATTCAAACCGGAACATCTTTTAGGTAAAAACATAAATCTTTATTTTCTAAAACTGAAAACATTTCTGTGGAAAAGTGATTTAACTGTCACCCCAGTGGAGGGGAAGGCTACCTTTGTTGCTAGAGTGTCTGCTGATGCAACATAAGAGCCAGAGATCACATTCCTGCCCTACAGCACGGCCATTTTGGACTGTCCTCCGGTTTCACTTGCTGTAGTTAGCCATGGCTCTCGGCGTCCCTTGACTTTTCCGGCCATTCAAAATCGTCTGGATGCAGATTGTCAGCTGTCGGGAGGAAAATGAGGAGCGATTCAGTAGTATATTACTCACATACTAGGCCGTAAAGAAGTTGTATAAATCAGTAATGAGACATTGTATCTCAGCCTTACAGTTTGTTGTTCTGAGACGACATCTTGATAAATGGCCCATCTGCGCTCACGCTCGCCGTCATTGCTGGTTTTCCACCTCTTGGCGCTCGCTCTCACATCCGCCTCAGGCAGAATAGGGTTGTCTGCCCACTGTCATACAGGAGCCACATGTCACACATACAGCATGAACGCTCCTTTTATTCACCGCCACACTGTATGTAAATACGACAGGAGGAGCTCACTCACCAAGCGCAGAATGTAGTCTTCCAGGGGGAGGTTCTCCACAGAGTGAAAAGCCTTGTTGGCTTCGCTGACCTTTGCGCGACTGCTATTAATCATGTTCTGTGGAGATCGAAAGAGGGAAGGGAGACATTGATGCACTAGTGTTGAGCCAAGTGGCACATCCACACACACCCACATCTAAGGCAATTCCACAGTTTTCTACTGGACAGCAACGTCCACTGTTTCTACAGTGAGGCGAGACAGGCCCCATACCTTCAGCTGCTCATCAGTCTTCTTGTACAGGGAAGTCAGTTTGAAATGTACTTGTAAGTTGGAGGGGCCAGGAACGACAGCACTGTTTGACTGCTTGTTCAAGAAGAACGCACCCTTCAAGAAGTCAAGAGATAAATACTTATTAAAGATATATGAACCTATACGAGCCATTGCTGCTTACCCTTAAAAAGATCTCTGTTCAAGAAATAGTTTCCACTGAAACATAATCAGACTGTATAGTGGCAGTGGTCTCAGCGAGTGTGTTACAGTGTGATTCATCCCTCCTCACCTCTGCCTCATACTCCGCCCAGGCTGCCTTGCGGTCTGCCTCACTCAGCTCCTCTTCTGTTTGATGGTCCAGCAGAGACTCGTGTTCATGGTAGCGCACTATCTGCTCTTTACAGCTCTGGAGCAACTCCGCCAGAATCAGGTCCTGAGACAGACAGAACACCCACAATTCACCCTTCCAGTGGTCCCACACAGGGTGGCATCACCCGTGACATAAGAGATGAATGGAGGTTACGGAGGCTTAGGTAGCTCATGTCACCTTGGGTAGCAGAGGGGTGGTCTTCTTGCTCTTCTTCTCAGAGTTGTGTTCTTCCAGCAGGTCTGGCTCAAACATGTAGAGCTCAGTCAGCTCGAACAGGGTGAAGTGTCTCTCTATCTGCTGCTGGTCCACCACCCGGAAAGACAGGGACTGCTTGGCCACCTGCCTGTCATAGATCTTCTCCTCCATGGTGCCCTGAGGAAAAAGTAGAAGAGAATTAGCTGTTTCAACAGCAAGTCTCAATCTATAGTGTATTTACCACAGTCAATTTTAGACATGAGTAAGAACACAGGTGATTACCTGAGCCAAAAGACGGTAGACAAACACATTCTTCAGCTGGCCGAAGCGGTACACCCTGAAGATGCTTTGGATATCATATGAGGGGTTCCACGAAGCATCAAAGATGATGACTCTGTTGGCTGCCACCAGGTTGATCCCAAGAGACCCTGCTCTCGTTGAGATCAGAAACAGGCGACCCCTGAGAGAAAGGAGAGACAATTGAATCAAAAGAATGAGACCTTTCAAACAGATTCACACAATGTCTTTGAACACACTTTGAATTATGGTAGATACAGTAGATGCTACAGTATTTGGAGGTGAAATCTGACCTACCGCGCATTGGTAGCGTCATTAAACTCTTCTGCCCATTTCTTCCTTGACGTGGCACTGGTAGACCCATCTAGACGGTAGTAGTCCATGTTTCTGATCCAGCTACTAGTTCCTACAGTTTGGAAAATGTATAAAGAATTATTTTCTTTAAATACTATCGGCTGTGGTCAAACACTTAAGTAGAAAATAGTACCTTTGTACAGGGATGATTTTCCATTGACTTTGGCTTTGTTGGCGAGGTCCAAGAAATCTTCAATTAAGTCTAATGAGATCAAGGATTGACTGAACACCAACCTGAGAATATGAAGCAAAGGATCAAGGTTATCTAAACAGTCTGTAAGCCTCTCAGCTATCTCTACACCATCTCACTCACTAATGCAGACAATATCAGACACCCCACCCCCCACCCCAGCCCTGAATTAATTACCCAATCAGCTTACACTTTGTCCTCCAGCTCCTCTGCCATTCTGAGGATCTCAAACAGAAGCACCATCTTCCCCGAGTGTTCCAGGATGCTACCGTCAGTGACGGACAGCAGGTCCTTGTACCAGTCTGCAGCTGGAGTGACCGGCCTGCTGCTGCTGGCCGCTTTCACTGCTGAAGATTGGACACTCCCATATAAGCGCTGCTCGGTACATTCAAGTCAATACATAACCATTGGATAACCATTCTTAGTTTCGGACTGGGAGTCTCTGTCAGGGAACCTGATCCCTGGTGGATTATTAGAGAGAGCACACCCACCTTCTACCGCAGGATGTAGCGGCTTGTCTCCTTTCCCATTGGCACCCTTTGATAGGTTCTCCCACACTATGATCACGTCCACGTCATCGCCGTCCTCAGGATTCCCCACTTCTCCTTTGCCCTCTCTCTGTTTACTGAGGTATAAAGGGTGCATTCGTAAACGTGCTTTGAGAATCTGCTCTGATTTCAGAGTGCTTGCGTTTCAACGTCATAGAGCTCTGAAACCAGTTAATTTACGAACGGTCAGTCTGCTCGGACACACCCGTCTTTTCAGTCAGAGCACCCAGTGCACGCTCAGAGTGCTCCCAGAGAGCAGTGCTCTGAATTTTCGAACGGGGACGCAGGGAGCGCTCCGAATTTCCGAACGACCAGAGAGCATTCCGGGTGCACTCCCGAGCGCATTTACGAACGCACCCAAAGAAAATAACGAAAACATCAAGTGCTGTAAAGATGTCAAAAACATTAGGACTACTTACTATACGGTCTCTTCAACTACCAAGGGCACTCTGATGGAAATGTTTAAATTACGCTAAGCGCACAACTTTGCAAATCGTGCACTAAATGACAGATTGTGAAACGTGGTGCTCCAATACCTGTCGACATGGTCTGTCCCAGCAGATTCTTCAATTCCCGAGAGGGAAACGGATTTAGTCTGGTTCTTCCCTTCAAAATGGCCCTGAAAACAAAGGAGATGTATGATACTTTAAAGTTGCACAGAAACGGACGTTTGAGATCATCTAATTTCCGTAGTTTGACGTATTTCCGACGCAAACAAGCTATGAGGGTGGGACATATGTTTAGAGGAATTTGATTGGAACACTGACAAGTGGATGGGTTTTAAGAACTTTAGACAGATTCAATAGAAGGATAGCGTTGATTGATGGGTGGATGTCGTGAGATTATTGGCCTAAAATCTAAGGTAGCTGTTGTCGTCATTGCACGTGACCTACCGTTTTCCAGGAAGTAAGAAATTATGTACTTTGATATAAGATTACAACAAAAGTAGAATTTTGTAATTTTTTTGGCATACATCGTTGAAAATGTGAACACTATGACCAATTATGTGAACCAAAATGGGACAGAATGCTTTTTTCATTTCTGTGCGACTTTAAACTGTGGGCAGGTTACTTTGGATGCGCGTGGCGCAGGTTTCCTCCAGTACCAGGCCGCTTGGCTTGCAGGGACATAACAACTTTTAGGGTTACATTCCAACTTTTAGGGTTACATTCCAACTCACACGTGAATGATTCCTCTACCTTGTTTCCTTTGCTGATGTAGTTGAGCTGCAGACACCAGGGGTGAGTCCAAATGCGGCTGAGTATCTGGAAGTCCTTGAAGAGGCTTGTTCCAGCCTTCCCCCTGCCTGCATCCACCAGCGATCCTGTACCTGCAGTACACAAAGATGCCATCATATTACTATTTGTTACATATGAGAGACATTCTTTGAGCGCATATGAGCAAGACAGCGGGCTTACGTGTGAAGTTCTCGAGGTAGTACCGGTACAATGTGCACTGGAGGGGGGTCATTCTCACAGCCAGAACGTACTCGTGTTTAGGGGGCAGGAATTTGGTCAAGGCTGAGTAGTCTCTTCTCTGAAAGAACAGTAAACAAGAATAGTAAACAAGCCAAATGTAAATGGTAAATATGCTGTCCCCCACCCATAATGCACGTCCCTCTGTGGCAATGAAGGAGTGGAAACATGATATTTTCTTCATTAACATGAATATATGAAACGTGAAAAGTTATTCATTTTATGTGCATAGTATTTAACTCCCGGAGCTCTAAACTCTGTGTGAAAAGTAGAAGGGCCCCTGAGCACTTTCTTTCAATTCTGGAAATCCAGGAAACAAATGACTCTATATATACTCTATAGCCCAGAAAAGATGCAATGCGCACCAGTCAGTTTTTTGCTTGCATCATGGCAACGGAAGCAGGTGCAGCTGCAGGGCCATATTCCACAGTCCAGAGCACCCAGGAACTGTGCCCATGTTATCCAAATAGACTCCTTACATTAGAACCTCTAAGCGCATGTCCAAACTTCAATGGCAGAAGTGGGCAGCACCTCAGACTCCCCACCTAACCAAACACCACAAACTCCCCACCTAGCGGCATAACTATACAAATAAAGCTTTGATTGATTGATTGAACTAACTTCATCACGGTTGGAAAACATATAGTATGACCTAGCCATCCATACTCTATCTCTGATCTATCCAACATGATTGAACTACCAAAATAAGAGTGATCTGATCCATGTTGTGAAGGGACTACAACTGGTGATAATTGTACCCATAATGCACCTAGCCGCGATACTATCCTATGAGAATCCTAACATTTAGAACAAGCACCAAAAGAGCTACTCACTCAAGCTTTGAACTAGATTTAGAAAGTAGTCAGGCTCCTGAGTAGAATAGACTATACTTTTACTGAGACAGCAAGAATAGTTTGTTTTTTTTATCTACAAAGTAAAATGTCCTTAGCAGTAGGAAAAATTGTGGCCTCAGGTGGGCTCTGGTACTGTACATGTGTGATGGACGAATGAATGAATGCACAAAAGCACCAACTACTGAACACGGGTCAAGCTAAAGCCCCCATGAGGTTGGGGATAGGTTTACTTTCTAAACTATGTAAATTAAAACCTTTGTATTTTACAGATTGAATAGCAATACAGATATTGTCAGTCAGTGCTGCATCAGACCCAAAATTACACTTGATCCCTTCTGTAAACAGAAGTTCCCCATGGCCCCTTAACTGTCAGGGTGTCTCACCTGTACACATCCTGCCAACATGGCGTGTAGGACATGGGCGCGGTTCTTCATGACGCGGACATCTTTGGGGGTGGAGTCAGCACACTGGCCATTCTGGATAGGGTTGATAAAGCGGTTCCGGAACTCCTTCAGCGAACCTAGAAGGTTCTCCTTGATGAAGTTTACCATGCAGTGGTCTAAGGGGACAATACAGGTTACCATATATACAGTCAGTATCTGCTCATGAATGTCGTATACAGGCTTACCTTATGATTTGCTGAACATTACGTGTGCTATACAAATAAACTTGCCTTGCCTTACAAACACATTGGACGCTACCCTACCCTAGCCCAGCTGGACTTCGGATTTTTGATTTTAATGACCCTGATTTTTAATATTGTTTTACCTTGTACATTGATGTAAACATGCATGTATTTTATTTATTGTTGTATAATTTTATTGTAAAGTGTATTGGGACACTTCAGAGTGATTCTGCACTCAACATGAAATAAACTAACTAACTAAACTAGACAAAATGGTTTCTAGAGGTGGGCTGTGCAGGGTCTTACACTCAACAAGGTTGTTCTGCATCGGGGTGCCTGTCAACACCACCCTCCGTCTGGTCTTAATGGCACTCATAGCTCTGGATATGTTTGATGTCTCATTCCTCAAGATATGGCCCTCGTCACAGATCACAAAGTCTGGACCTGGAGTTAAAAAAAAGAAGAAAAAAAGTCTACTTTTAGAAACCAATGAAACACAATCCAGGATTTTCATTTCGTCAAGAAAGAGCCACTAAAATCACTACCACACCTGGATTAACGAGAACGCAGTGAAAGTTTTTCTTGAGTTCTTGATTGTTGACCTTGTGGCCTAGCGTGAGGTTGCGGAACATCTCATAGCCCATGATCATAACTCCTCCATTGCTCTGCCACCTCTGCAGGGCCACGTTACGCTGGTGAGGGTGCTTCAGCGTGGCCAACTCTGTCACCTACAAGGCGTTTATGTTTGTGCACAGAGAGACACCAGAAAAAAAACAGAGAAAGAGAACAGTGGAATCATGAGGATGGAAGGGGATACAATACACATCATCAATATGCTTTATCGTATGTTACCTTGACTTTATCAACTCCCATGTTGTCTTGCCATTTGTCAAACTCATTGACCCAGTTGAGGATGGTGTTGAGTGGACAAATCACCAGAGCAGTCCTGAACTTCAGAATCTCTGACTGTAGCATTGTGTGGAGGAAAGTTACCACCTACAGTACAAGAAAATCCAAGACACTATTCAGTACTTCAGTGCTAATATAAACAAGCGTTAATTCACAATACTGTAGCTGTGACCACTTATGCACCTTTGCAGCCAGATCAAATTTTTGTGGACATTTTTGTGCACCAACCGACTGACCGACCAACAGAGGGAGCTACAGAGATGCTGGTCACAGCTAAAAAACAAACTGGTCTCTCTTCCCTGGCTCTTACCTGCAGTGTCTTCCCTAGACCCATGCAATGGGCTAGTATACAACCTGATCCAGGGGTTGTATTGGCCTTCTTCACTGTCTCACAACAGCAGTCCCAAATAAACTGAACACCTGTTAGAGTAGTCAGTGGTACAGTAAACATGACAGCAACGTAAATATTATACTAACAACACAGGTGTAAAAGGTCACAGCAGAGCAGCGGCTGACCGTCGACTTGGTGAGGTTTCAGCCGGGTCACCAGGTTCCTGTGCACCTGGATGAGCGGTTCCTTGGTGCTCTCCTCCTGGTCCAGCACCAGCTTAGTGGTAATGGGACACGCTACCTGGGACATCTCATCCTCGATCACGATCACCTGGGAGAGGTACCACCGTTAGATTGGGGACGGAGAGAGGATGGAATCTTCTGCAGTAATGTATCAGACCGGGGTCAAAATAATATTTGAAATCCTTTGTTACTTTAGGGTTTGCTTGCTGGAGTGTCAGGTGGGTGGGGTTTGCATTTTTGTCGCTCATGGCTATTGGTTCTGTGCCAGACAAGAACCATCAAGCACATATAAGTAATTGAAATGATTTCAAACACTTTTGACCCATGTCTGTGATATTCTGGAGAATAAAACGGTATGTTGTCTGAGTCCAAAGAGTATGTTAGGTGTGGTTACTTCTCTCAGGTCCTCCCTCTGCTGATCTCGGTCTGCCAGGCGTCTGCGTCTGTCCTCCTCGTCCTTCAGGGCTCTCTGGGTCTCTGAGCGGAGATGCTCGTCATCTAGGATTTTGCGGATCTTTCTGCGACCCTTCGGCGTGAGTTTGTCCCTGTCCTCCGCGTCTTCATCTCCACCCTGTTGACAGAGGGAGCTCGGTCAGTCAGTCAGCACAGTGATGCATCAGAAATCCATTCATTATGTGTATCACAATACATTGATATCCATACAAACAGCACTTGAAACATGTGGACAGAAACACGCGTGGACACAACAGAGCATGATCACACCACTGAGATTTACAGCAGTCACAGTTCAATCAATGAAATAACAGTAACAGATACAAATAACAGGAAATAAGACAGGTGCACAGTAAACATGTTGTCCCCCACCAATCATGTATCACTCCTGAGTGACAATGAAGCAGTGGAAGCAAGTGTAGAGGTTTGTTCTGATAATACATCGATGCAAACTTCAATGGGAGCGCACAAGAAAAAATCCCACAATGCTCTGCGAATGTGACACAGTGACGTCTAAAACTACGGTAATATTTTTGAAAAGACTGGTGGACAAGAATATCTCTGATGAGAGAGAAAACAAGTCACAACACCACTATATTTTTGACATTTATTGCCTCTCATCATCATTGCTGTTTATGAGCAGCTGGATTTAACATGCTGGTGTTAGCCGATTGGCTAATCGTCATGAACCCATCCTATTTAAATCCCTTGAAGGCCCCCTATTACTACAACTGGTCCCAAAAAAACTTCCTGTTTTGAATATGAACATTCCATAAAATGGTAAGACCATTTCATGTAATGTTCATATACAAAACAGGAAGTTTGTTTGGACATGTTGCCCTAGTGACCGGAAATTCCATTGAAATGGTCTATGCTCTTTTTCAAGAAGTTAAGAGGTTTTTGAATATTTTTCTGAAAAGACCACTCAGGTCACTAAAGCATTATAGCTTTTCAAATTTGAAAAGCAAATTCTCTGCAAATGATTGTGGATCTCCAGAAGATCCTGGAACTACATAGAGTTCCTTACAGATATTTTTTCATGTATAGAAAGCATACTCACAACACCAAGGGCAAAGCGCATTGTGTTGCCTCTGGGTATGAAATGCGCTATACAAATAAAGCTTTGATTGATTGATTGATTGAAATAAACTGAATGAATCAGTTAAAATTCAACATTCAAATCATCACCTCTGGCGTGTACCACAAACTGAAACAAATGCACCAGTCCTATTTTTCTTATACAAACCAAATGTTGGGAAACCAACAAAGCCTCAATGTCATCATGAAATCCAGGCAACTGGTAGGGCCCAACAGTCCCTGTGCAATATGAATTTTGATCTCTACTGTTCATTTAAAATGTGTCCGTAACAGTTAGTTTCACCTGGTCTCCTTCCTCTGCTGTCCGTATAATGTTACTGCAGCCATAGGGACATGCATACTGCATTCTACAGGGTGTAAGAACAAGCACTAAGAGAGCTACTAAATAGTTCAAGCTCTGAATTCTGTGGATTTAGAAAGCAGACGGCCTCCTGAGAAGAATAAACAGTACTTTTACTTAGACACCAAGCATATTTTTTTATGTACAAAGCAAAATGTACTTGGCAATGGGAAAACTAATTGTGGCCAGCGCCCCCTAGTGGTGGGCTCTGGTACATGTGACGGGACGATGTTCTGTAATGGAGGCACAAACACTCAGAGTGCGTTTTAATAGGTCCCCCCTCCAATTTAATTTGATGTGGGGCAAACATGTAACTGGTTACCGTGTCGCCGCTGGAGTCGGACAGCACGATATACGACGGCTGCTGTTTCTTCTGCAGATAACTACGGACAGCCTCTTTCTCCATTTTGGAGGATGACCTAGAGCTTAAGACAAACAAGTTCACCAAATTATCATTGACCTGTGGCAATACCAGCCTCAGATCAAATGCATCCAACAATTTTGAGACAGCAAGTGAATCCAGCAGAAGTCCTCAAATAACACAAACTAACCTTTTGGGCCTCTCTTCATTGCCGTCATCTTCTGACTGGCTCAACTCCTCACTCATGCCAGACTCCTCGCGCTCTGATTGGCTATCATCTTCACCACTTTGATCGTCTATTTGCCCATCAGAAAGTAGATGTTAAGACAGTGATGAGACATTTAGGGCCGGTTTCACACATCGATTATGCCTCGTCATGGACTAAAAAGAACTTGGAAAAAAATAATCTTCATTCAAAATTCCATTCAGTTCAGGACTAAGCTTAATCTGTGTCTGTAAAACAGCCTTTATTGTTTGAATGTTCTAAGAGTTGCACCAAGAACGACCCACACAAACCTTCCCTTCTGGCTCGTCTCTTGACCTGCTCTCCATCCTGTTCAGTCATTTTCTTCTTATCACTTGAGGTTCCCTCATCAAGAGTGAGCTTGCGGCTGAGCAGGCGGTGTCTGCGACTAGTCTTATTTGACTCAGAGTCTGAGCTCAAAGAAGTCTCTCCTGCAGCATTAATGGCATGGTGTCAGGAGTGCAAGTACATTCTGTTCTCCTTATGACCAACATCCCATCAGTTTGTGAGGATCACTTACCATTTTCATCGGCGCTGTCATATGTCTGGCCCTTTACCAGCCCCAGGCCATTCTCTTCTTCAGATTCCTCCTCTTGCGATAACTCCTCTTCTGAAGAGAAATCCTCACCCGATGAGTAGTTGGCTTTGATCTGGGCCAAAAGCATTTGCTTGGCGATTCTTTCATAGGTAAGGAAGGGAGAGAAGGAAAAGGGAGCTGAGGATCATTTAATGATCATATCTCCACCAAGCCATGCTTGGGGTTCTTATAAAACTGATCACAATTCCATGATGAAATATAAAAACAATATGCATGATCAAATTTCAAGGATTCAATTTGTAAACAACCAATAGAAATACAGGAGACACATTTCTGGACACACAGATTTATGTAACAAGGCAAAGCTAATAATTCCAGCCCATCAATACAGTGCTGGTTCTTCCACACACCACATTCACACTAAAAAGATGAGGGACAGGATTGTGAACTAACAATAAAACTGTAGCCAGGCTGTGTTATGTTCTATGAATCTGTCATGGGGGCTGCGGATTGGCTCTGTGTAGGGGCATCTTAAAGACATCAAGGATCATGTAAACATACAAAATGGCTTCATCAGCAGTGAGATCAGATGCCAGTGGTGTAGAGGTGACTGAAGAAGTGGATATACTATCAGCAAATATTTTGAATTTGTCCAGTTTTGACATCAGATGTAGATAAGAAGTGAGTATACTGTGTGTCTGTTGATAAAGAAGTGGGTATACTGCGTATATACCCTTGACTACACTACTGGTTGAGACAAACAAGATTTCACATAACATAAGGAAGACATCAGCCACATTAAGTGTATTCATTTATTTCAACACTTACAGATTTTGATCGGTAACAAAAGTACCATGGAAATAGATTTTGTCGAAACCATGCTTTTTAAGTTAAAAATAAAATAAAAACCTATAGGCTATCACTACAGCACCTCGGAACTTAAGACAATGACAATTACTTAAAGCAAAGATTTCTTCAAACATTGTTTTCATAATTTGCAAAAACTAAAAGCCAAACAAAAGAATAGTTCTTTAAAATAATAAAAAAATATATGAAAATAATAATAATAATAATAATAATAATTGATAATTTGATTATTAGAAAATGCGTTTCTACACATTATGTAGTTTTCAAGGACCAATCCTGTTGGCAGAGTGTAATACTTGGAATGAAGCCAGAGATGAAGCCCCTCAGCAAGTACACATGATGAGGGCCTCTCCTATAAGGCAGTAACAAACAGCAGCGGCAACAGGCCTGAGCCCTTACCTCAAGTGTTTAAACTGGGAAGAGAGAAAATGGAAGAAGAAAAAAAAAAAAACACTTCACTACAAGACAGAGCTCAAGGTCTTACAGCAATATTGTAAGGCTGACCACAATGGTCACATGCTGTTTGGATAAACTCACGGTTGAAGATAACACTACAACTTATGAGCTAGTGTTCAGGACTGCTACCCCCAGGTAAAAACACAGCACTTTCCCCCATAGGAAAGAGTTTTCAAAGGCGATAGAAGGGGACAAGTGGCCCCTTCTATGGACAATATGTCTGGCAACATAAAAACAGTACAGACCACTTTATGGGGACAATAAAGTGTGTTTGAATGCTCAAACATCCCCAATATATAGTCTAATAGACTAGGTTGCCAGTTATAAAGTTGGAAAAGAAAATGGATGTGCTTGCTGCACTGGACATATTCCAACAATGTACAGTTGGTGTTCTTTTTGGTATCATGCATCACACTGCCTTTTCTTTGTCTTCACTTATCATTATCAAGGTATCATGCTGTATCATCTCACAAATCAAATCTACCAAGAAAGATGGCTTTCCCAGGTTGCTCACAGAGAACCATGAGATTGCTTAAATTAGCGACTCCAGAGGAGTCGGACTTCTAGGACTTCAAACAGCCCATTCATTGCTGGCATTTCACAATTATCATAGGGAGCTGTTGTGTCCCTATATCAACAAAAAGGCCTATTTCCCCTCACCAGTACAGATGGCTGGGAGTAGTAGCTGTCCAACACAAGGAAAAAGCAATTACTCAATCAACCCCAAACTTGATACCATGTTACTTTGTGAGGGGGGAATTGCAGCTTACGTTCCTTGAGGACGATGGAATAATACAATCTTTCAGGTATGTACCATGCAGTGTCCTCGAAAGTTTAGGACACTGACTTTAGTACCACTTACAGGTCTGAACTTGCATATTTTATTCGCCAGGGAAAATTGCCATAGGAAGATCAATGAGGTAATAATCAATATCAGAAACTCACAAAGTGCCTGGTATAATGGATCAGTCATTCAGATACCTGTTGCTTTACTTCATTTTCATTTCTTAATTTTATTTTGTAATCAGTAATTTTTCAGGTTTATCGACATATCTAGTTATACCATGTGACAAATCTATTTGAAAACAAAACTAAACTGTCAGTAGAAGAATAGCATTCAGTATATAGACCAACATTAGTTATTAGGCTTCCATAAAAGCACACTTGTGGTCTGATTAATACACAATGGATACTAACTTCATATGATAAGTTGCATCCAAATTAAATTCTAATGCAAACGCTAAGGATTCAAAGGGAAATAAATGCCTTATAAAACACAGAAGGACAGAAGTGACCTATAATTTATAACACAGCCCGAGCGAGGTACTATATGTCAAGGACGTATGTCTCAATATACTGTTTCAGTGGGTGTGTCCTGCACTTAACATCAAATGTATAAACTAGAAAGTGTATTTGACAGCTGCCGGTCTACGGCAGCTGCGTTTGGGTCGAGACTGGGACCTGGTCTTGACAGCGAAGCAGTCCCCAGTGTTAGCACTGGTTTCAGGGTTCCTTGTCGTGGCTTCCTCCCTGCAACTAGGGTGTGTTACAAATGCTAAGTCCACTGTCTTTGAACCATACCTATTTTCTGGGTCATCGTCATCCTCTGCTACCCAAGAGGGCCCAGACGGGGCCTGCTCATCCTCTCCTACGAGGTACAAACAAGAAAAAAGACAATTAAATGAACTTGTCACAAGAGCATTTACATTACATAACTTAATCTCTCAGGCAACTGCAAGAAAGTGTACTGTATCATTAAACTGAATATGGGATCAACAGCCAATTTTGAGTGCAGGGCTATGGACCAGTAGACAGAGAGTGGAGAAAGGGACAGGCTCACCAGATGACTGGTGGAACGTTGATACCCCCAGCAAGGACACATCCTCAGTGATGGTCTTGATCTTCTGGTCGTCGACATCATCCCCGGTATCAGAGTTTGGGTCCCCTTCCTCTTCACTTGTGGAGGTGGATGTCTGCTCTGCTTTCTTTTGGGCTCTGGGCACATTTTCAACTTTCTGGGGCTTTGCCATGCCTCTACCCTGCTCAGTGGCCCCGCTTGCCTCCTCACTCTTGGCTTTGCGAGGCTTTCCTCTAGGCCTCAGTTTGCTCATAGCCTTTATTTCCTTCTGCAGGTCTGGATCATCACTGGAGGAATCAGTGCCGCTACGTCTCAGGGCCTTGGCTCTTTGATTACTCGCGTCTGAGTCAGAGGAGCGGTCTTGCGTCTTGCGTTTGCGAACTACCCGTTCTGGTGAGAGGGGCTTATTCTTTGTCAATCCAAAGAGACATTTCTTAGTCACGCAAGAGGACCCCTCATCTTCATCACTATCTGCCTCCTCTGAGCTGTGTGTCATGGCGGCAAGCTGGAGGAGAGCGGGAGGGACTTCATCAGAGTCCGAGTCCTCCGTCACTCTGCCAAGTCCTCTGTCCTCACCTCCATGTGTCGCCGCAGCGGCGGGGCTGTCATCGGGGTCTGTGTCACTCTCACTGTCTGCACCTGAAAGGGAGGGCTTGGTTTTGACGTCACTTGGCCGTCGCAAGGGCGTGGTTTTCACTCTAGGTGACCGTCTATTCTCATGCTCCTCTTCCAGGGCCGAGGATTCTTTTACCTCAGCGATGGAATCCTCCTTTTCTTCTCCGGCACTTACGGCACACTCATCCGGGTCTCCCGCCTTCTCTTCCTCTTGTTTTTCTGTCTCTTTGTCCTCCTCCACCTCTAGTGCACTTAGGAGCGGCTCAGTTTCGACAGGCACGGGTGTGAGTTTCACCACCAGTTCTTTAGTCACGTTAGCAGAGCCTTCGGGGGACTTTGTGGTGTTTTTACGCGGCCTGCCTCTGGGACGACGATGGCTTGTCATCTCTACTCCCCCGTCTGAAGAATCGAAGCCTCCTTTCTCATGAGAGAAGGAATGCACCCCATTATCTGTCATGCCTTTCGAGTCTGAATCGTCGTCTTCCAGGTGCCTGGCGGCTATTTTTTTAAGTTGAGTTAAGCAGCTTTCATCAGAGATATCCAGCTCTCCACATGCTTGTTGATTTGCCTCCGAGTCGTGGCACGCG
The DNA here is from genome assembly GCF_949987555.1 of Borostomias antarcticus. Lineage (NCBI taxonomy): Eukaryota > Metazoa > Chordata > Actinopteri > Stomiiformes > Stomiidae > Borostomias > Borostomias antarcticus. The sequence goes on from NC_140248.1 coordinate 17,770,566, forward strand.
GAGTTATCTCCACCGTTCAGCGCGTCTACATCTCTGAACTCTTCCTTCAGTGCTTCTTCAAGGGCATTGTGGGATTTTCTCAGACCTTTCAGCACCAACTCAAAAGTCCTACGATACAGAAGACGCACCTTAGAGGTCTGTTTGTCCCGTTCACCACTTTGAATGAACTTCACAAATGTTGTGTTTAAGGAGTTTGTTGAGTCTACCAAATGTTTGGCCTTTTGGGCAAGGTCATTGGGGATCGGTAGAGTATTGTAGTTGAACACCACATGACCATCCATGCTACTATTATTCCAACCATCTTGAGAGTGCCCGGGCATTGTGTCAGCAAGTCCAGATTTATCATGCTCAACTCTTCCCCTTTTACGGTTCTGATGACACAGACGTTCCAAGTTGTCAAGGACACTGTCACAGGCGACGACCAGGTCTAGAAGGGGCTCTGGACTGCACACATAGCAGTACCATTTACTCTCTTCGTCCAGAATACCAGACAACTCCTTGCGCCCCAAGTTCCTTAAAATACACTTCTTACAAAAAGCATTGCTACAGAAGTCACAGCAGATCAAGTTGCCACCCTCTGCACACCACCTGTAAGACATATGAATAAAATATTGAAGTGTCATTAATTATGTGTTCATTTGGCCTACAGTTATCAGAATTTCCTTCGTACATTAAAGCATTGTGGAACGAGAAGCAGTGGGATGTCATGGATATCGCCACGGCTAGCAGGAGTGGTTAGGCACGACGCGCAGCAGAGTGCCGTTACACCCCGCTAGCCGTGGCGATATCCGTGACATCCCACATCTTCAAGTTCCATAATGCTTTTAAACAACGGTTGGCACAATTATCCTTTAATATTTCAAAAAGACAATACAAACTTTAAAATGTATTTTTAATGAGACTATTTGTTAATCATTTGCGGATACTTCCGCTGAAAAAGGGAACGTTGCCAGGCAACGACAATGCTACAGCACATCTTTGTAAACATTGATCTGGACACTGCCACGGCTACTAATAAGAGGTGGATTGATATTAAAAGATGTGAGAACATTCAATCTTAGCGTGGGGCCATCGTGGTTATCGCCACGGCTGGAATGCAAACTGACCAATAGAGATAATGGACCGGATCTATACCGTTGTATAAACATGCATATAAATCAAATGTATTGTTACAAGTACAGCACATACCTGCATTGCTCGTCCATGCCATCTCCATCCTTACTGATGTCATCACTCGAGTAATACTTGAAACACGACTGATATGGACAGACACAAACACACATAAAAAAATCAGACAAAATTTACTCATACTAAACATAAGCATACTACAGCCCATCCATCTACCATTCCATGGCAGGCACACTGTAGGATCCACTCACCTTGCAAATAAGCACTTTGAGGACAGGATGCTGGTAAAAGGAGTCTCTTTGGAAGTGGTTAACTTGCCGGCCACAAGCAGTGCAACTCACTATTTCCAAGTGTTCTCCTCCTACAATGAAGAGTTTCTTCAAATTAATGACAATATTCATCCTGAGGCAAAACAATAGTTAAAGTAAATGATCGAGTATTGACCTACTCCTATTGTCCTACCCAATAATTTCCCCAGTCAGTTACCACAGCCATCTCACCTCCTCGTTTCCTGGGGAAGTCTCTTCTCAGTGTACCAGACTTGCGGAATTCTGGGCCTCTGAAGTCATCCCTGACATGTCCCACTGGTTCAGGTCTCACCACCACAGTGCCTATGTACATAAAACATGAAGACACTAAATTAAACACTACACGTCATTTACATCGGACTCCCCCGTAGCTGTTTGCATTTCCTCTTAGAACGCTGATTGGCTAGATTGTTTTCCGATCTGGCACAAACGGATCTCTATGGAGAGTATCCAGACTGGTTCAGACGAGAAACAATGTGAGCTCGCGAGATCAGGATGGTCTTACAAGGCTACCCTTTTCACGCAAAACAACAGGAAACTAGCAATGGTGCTGGGAGAGCACAGACCTCCGCCCACGAATGCGTTTCGTGGTCCTGGGCGAGCGCACATGCAAGCAGGACGTTTCGTATTGCTGCATTCATTAGGTCGAGAGCTTTATGCCAGTCCAAACCATGTGTCTCTGTGACCTTCCCATGCTGTGATATGGCCGTTTCAATTCCCCCTGTTGACAATGAAAGGGGGGGGGGGGTTTTCAAAAAATGAATGGAGGTGAATGGCCGGCCATGTTTTGGCGGCTCGTGGACCCACCCCGCATGGGTTCTAAGCTGGTGCTACACCCCTCCATTGAGTTTCATGAAAATTGGTGGTAGTTTTTGAGTACTCCTAGTGCAAAAAATGAATGGAGGTGAATGGCCGGCCGTGTTTGGGTGTCTTGTGGACCCGCCCTGTGATAAGGATCCGCTCCAAAATGTAATGGGTCGAAGTTGGCCCTTACACCCCTCCACCGAGTTTCATGAAAATCAGTCTGGTAGTTTTTGTGTAATCCTGCTAACAAACAAAACGAATGGATGGGCGAACACACCACCGAAAAAACTACCTCTCGCCCCTCGCTGTCGCTGGGGTGGAGGTAATGACAGGGTATAACCTGCCATATACACTTTCTGACTTGATCCGACACTGATCAAATCACAATGCGTGATCGTCAACCTCCAGAGTGGAACTGGTACATCAGTATATTCTGATCAAATTGTGACAGGTACTACAGATATAAACTAGCCCTCTTGGCTAAGTCTGGCTTTTTATGTGCACTGCTCCTACCAAATAAACAACAAACTGAACTACACTTTAGCATATGTATGAAATGGAAAATATTAGGTTTAAGTCAGTAAAAAACGAATGCAGAACAAAGTGAGGTGTGTTAGAACAGTTGAAGAGCCCAAGTGCCACATCCTTCTCCATCCCAATGTAAACAACAGGGAAAGGCAATGGCAGATTAGAAAAGATTAATGGTTAACAAAAAGGTATCATTTAAATATCTACCTTTAGGTAATCTTTTTACATCAAGATCACCATTTGAATTGATGACAAAATCATAGTCTTCATCACTTCCATTTGAATCCCCTGATTCATCTAGGCCAGAGTGTTTGGTCACAACTGAGGGTTTCCTGTAATTATTAAGAAAGCATGAAAGAACAGAGTCAACATCAGAGCTTAATGTTTTGCAAAGTAGCACTAAGGATAACAGAATAGGGTAGTGTGTTATGTTACACATGCTGAGGCAGTACCCAAATTAAAATAAAAAGCAGCCCACCTCCGTGATCCGTGATACCTGGTGGTGTCTGTTGAAGTGCCTGGCTGTAAAGCAAATGACAGTGAAGTGCTTGTGAGTGTCTGCAGACCACCATATGAATGTATATAACAGTATCATTAAATAATTTATAATGGCAAACTAGAATGGAACTGACACTACTATATCTTTTACAAATACACATCAGTAACTGCTCAATTAAGTAAATTACATTGGTCCTCATTCCTGAACATTTGTCACACAAGACAAGTGTCTTCTTAAATGTCTTCTTACAAACTTCGTAAGACCAACCCTAAGAAAGATCCCCGCCGGATTCATGAACGGGTGGAAATGTGTTCTTAAACTGCCAAAGTGTTCTCAGCTGTGCTCCCCTTCTTAAGTTGAATGCGCGTTCTCGTACACCTGAATTTGCATACATAAACGCCCCGCCAGCTCCAATTACTACAGGGTCGTGTGCACACAAAATCCCCAGACAGCATGGAAAAAGTTGAGACGTTCCCAATTGACATGATTGATGTTCAAGGTCACGTGCAAATTCGACGTTTTATTCGTCACATGCAACATAGCCTACCAGTAAAATGAGCAGTGAGATGTTTCTCCGCTGGCTCTTATAACGAGCACACTAAGCTTAAGCAAGGTGAAATAAACCAATACAAAATAACAAAAGAAAACAAGACGGTATTGACTTTTAATACAAAATGCAAAATATATAGCCTACATGAAAGGGATGGGATGTGCTGAAAGCAGATTCAATTGTACAGTTTCGTTAAATGCATGAGTAGGCTACTTATGGATCTTGATACATCTATATTATGTAGGACCATATGATATATTGTAGTTATGGATATTCACGTTTATTTACAGAATGTAGATGTGTCCATTCTGACGACTATAGAATATAAGGTGCTGTTGTGCTGAATCTGCATCAATCAATCTACACTGCGATGCCTTGTAGAATCATGAATGTGAAACGTAACTGGAAATTATACAAATATCCTCGTATTTATGATTATGATTATTATTCAAGCCTAGGATGTCTGTAGAATTGATGTGAACGCAATCACCTCGGATTTCTCATAAATTCAGCCCTTGCAAACGGGCGCACTCCAATCTGGCCTACCTACGACTGCATTTCCGTGTTCTTAAATCCTGTTCTTAGATAAGAACAAATCTGAGATAAGAAACCATTCAGGAATGCCAGAATTGTCCCGGGAACTTCGTAAGTGGAGTTAAGAAGAAATTTCTTCTTAACTTCTTCTTAACTGCGTTCAGGAATGAGGTCCATTGTTCTTAAACATTATTGCATACCTCTGTAATGGGTTGATCTGATGAGTGTGGCACCACAAGGTCCGTACTTGTTATACCTGAGATTTAAATCATATGTCAACATTAACAGTTAGCTACTAGTTGCAGTTTAGACTAAGGTGACCAGATTTCTGAACTGAAAAATGTAGACATTTATAGTTCGGCAATACACATTTCAACAAAATATGCAATATTATAATTTATGAAATACTTTTTTTTTTTAAGGGGAAATTTCCAGTTTGACATTTTTACCATTGTAAATGCAGTACTGTAGTGTGTACATGTACATGTGTGGTACCAGTAATACCATGGTAAACAGTACTAGTAAAAATCATGGTATACTGTGATGCTGTAGTAAACTATTGCTCATGCTTACAGTAATTACTCAGCAGAATGCATTTTCTTACAGACAGTTGTATTTTTTAGCCAGCTTCTCCATGAACTCCTGGCATAGGAGGGTGACGTTTGTATTTACAATAAGCATGACTCTGACAGTTACAATTGTAAACCAATTTCCGATTACTGGCCAGAATGATGTGGAATTTCACTGCCCCTAAAATGAGTACCATGCTCCATCTTTCACAAAACAACATGTGATTTGTTTTCCATTCATCGGGAGCTTTCCCTTTCAGGAACTCTTGCAGGCTTGTCACCTCATCAGATAGCATCTTCATCAATGGTGACATTGGGACATTTCTCCTGCAGTTTTATAATACCCAAACAATTTGTATGGTGTAAGTAAATAGTGCATTGTGTGTCATTAAATAATAATCTTCAATTTCTTCAATCTCTCAATTTCAAAAATGTTATGTCAACGAAATTTGCTAATGTGATAAGTAGCTAGCTTTTTTTTTTTAGCTAACGTTAGTGTCCCTAAAATGAGTAGGCTACTGTACTCCATCTTTACATTCATCGGGGGCTTTCCCCTTCAGGAACTCTTGCAGGCTTGTCACCTCATCAAAGAGAGCATACTTTGTGGCGATTTTTTGACAGAGCATCAATGGACACCAGTGACCACTCGGTGAGATTCCTGTCTTTGAAAACGAGAATTTATAGTGTCTCTGAGGGACTTTGTCTATGCAACTATGGATCCACTGAGTGTGTTAGCAGCGATGGGCTATATCTCGAGAGTGCACCATTTGACAAAACTTTGATGTCAGCCATATGATCGGAAATAACCTTATTACATGGCTTATAATAGCCTACTGAATTCCGAACCTGTCCTTTAACATACTTATCGCGCACTAGTGAGGAGTAGTCAGTGAGAACAAGCTAGAGCGAGTAGCTCCCTCTGTTGGTTGAAACAGGTACCCCCAAACGGGGACAAAACGGGGGTAAACGGGGACAAAACGGGGGGGAAACGGGGATGTCGGGTAACTGTAGTTCTTACCATCAGTACTGCGACACCCCAGATTAGTACCGTTATCCTCCGCTGAAGAATGGGCCAGGTACTCGTGGAGTTTGGTCACCAAAACGTTGAGCTTGCTCGTGCTGTCAGGAATGGGAGCAGACAAAGAAATTTGAAAAAACGTAACATTGTGAACGAACGCCAGCCATGAAATGTCTTTAATATCCAAACTCCTGGTGGTCCCGATACTGAACTGCAAACATCGTCACATATCTCGTTAAACAACTGGCTCTTACGCTGGCCAGCTAACAATACTAGTTAGCTATCGTTATCCTTACTACTACTTTGCAAAACATTAAGCTCTCAAGCCAAACGAATAAGAGAGGAAGCATTGTACTTGCAAGCTAACGTTTAGCACTAAAAGAGAAGCCAGCTATGCTAACGTTAGCTAGCGAATGTTACACTATATACGATGTAGAAGGCCACTGAAACCTAGCCATGCTCAATCTGACTGGCTAGCTAGCTACCTAACGTTAGCATAATGTACAACGCGGTAGATGATAGATAGCTAGTGCTGCGTGCGTTAAATCATATGCTATATAACCTAGCTAGCTAGCCTAAAGCCCAAATCGGCACAACTAATGCGGGAACTATGTTTATTACGCAGCTCGAGACACACTAGATGAGCTAATACTAGCTAATCTTAGCTAACTTGCAATGCTAACGTTAGCTACCTTAACACCTCTGTAGACATCTTCGCCGGTGGCCGTAATAAAACCACAGTAGGCTTCTTTCTTCAAATTACGTGCATACTCCAAACGTCCAAAGGCATCTCCAACAACTACTAGGGGCTCCTCGTACAACTTGCTTGTTTACAGTGCACGAGTATTGTGGCTCTTCGTCTTTATCACGCTCACAACCCTCTACTAGAATCCAAATCAAAGGCCATTTGATCCCACCCAAGCAGGTTCAGGATGCTCCGCCCCTCAGGGGCTACGCTCCTATAGGGAGCCAAAGTATGGTAGCCTATATTTCCCCGGGCAACGCGAGGCTACTAGCAAGCGGCAACAGACGATAATTTATTCATACACTCGCTTCAGCCAATCAGGATGCAGCAGCATTGTTATATAAATCTATTTCGCCCGCCATTCTTCCTCTTTTCCATTTCGGCAAGAGTTGCTCCCTGTGCGCGCTGTTCTCACAGGCTGTAGTGGGCTTTGAGGCTCAGTGGATGGGCACACCATGCATCAAGGAGCCGCTGGCCTATCACTTTGCACATACCTCAGTGGATCTTGTGTGTCCAAGGCATCTGGCCCTCTGCCGCCATTCTCCACCTCTTCCAGACGCATGCCGCATGCACGAGCCGTGTCATGGCCCTGTCGGTGGTTACTCAGAGACATCTCTGGCTGCCCCTGACCACCATGCCCAAGTCAGAGAAAGCAGCACTAATCAATGCGCCCATCTCAGATACACTCTCGCTGAGACCACCGAGCTCCTCAGGAAGAGCGAGGAGAACAGGAAGCAGCTCTAGAGGGCTCTGGTTGAACCTGTAGCCCTTCCCAGGAACTGTGAGTGCGCTGATGACGTAGTATCTGCTACCACAGTCCTTTCTACCAACATAGGAAATTTTGACTTTTAAATAGTCGCCAAGTTGGCGCGCTTGGCACTCATATTTAAATGTGTCAAATACACATTTCAAAGTGTCCTGGTCGTGGAACTACCGACCAGCTCTTCACTCTCGCAAGGATCTTGGAGGGGGCGTGGGAGTTTGCCCAACCTGTCTACATGTGTTTTGTGGACTTGGAGAAGGCTTACGACCGGGTCCCCCGAGAGGTCTTGTGGAGGGTTATGCGGGAGTATGGGGTGAGGGGGTCCCTACTTAGGGCCATCCAATCCCTGTACACCCAGAGCGAGAGCTGTGTCCGGGTCCTCGGCAGTAAGTCGTCTTCCTTTCCTGTGGGTGTTGGCCTCCGCCAGGGCTGCGCTTTGTCACCAATCCTGTTTGTGATTTTCATGGACAGGATATCGAGGCGTAGCCGGGGGGAGGTGGGTTTGCAGTTCGGTGAGCTGGGGATCACGTCACTGCTTTTTGCAGATGATGTGGTCCTGATGGCATCAGCTGCCTGCGACCTCCAGCACTCTCTGCTGAGTGTGAAGCGGCTGGGATGAGAATAAGCACTTCTAAATCTGAGGCCATGGTTCTCAGCAGGAAACCGGTGGCCTGTCCGCTCCGAGGCGGAAATGAGTCCTTACCCCAAGTGAAGGAGTTCAAGTACCTGGGGGTCTTGTTCACGAGTGAGGGAACCATGGAGAGGGAGTTTGGCCGGAGAATCGGAGCAGCTGGTGCGGTTCTGCAGTCGCTTTACCGCACTGTTGTGACGAAAAGAGAGCTGAGCCAAAAGGCAAAGCTCTCGATCTACTGGTCTATCTTCGTCCCCACCCTCACCTATGGTCATGAATGATGGGTCATGACCGAAAGAACGAGATCACGGATACAAGCGGATGAAATGAGTTTTCTCCGGAGGGTGGCTGGGGTCTCCCTGAGAGATCGGGTGAGAAGTTCAGTCATCCGGGAGAGACTCGGAGTAGAGCCGCTGCTCCTTTGCGTCGAAAGGAGCCAGTTGAGGTGGTTCGGGCATCTAGTGAGGATGCCTCCTGGGCGCCTCCCTAGGGAGGTGTTCCAGGCGTGTCCGGCTGGGAGGAGGCCGCGGGGTAGACCCAGGACTAGGTGGCGGGACTACATTCCGCACTGGCCTGTGAGCGGCTAAAGATTCCCCAGGCAGAGCTGGTTGATGCTGCTAGGGAAAGGGATGTCTGGGGCCCCCTGCTGGAGCTGCTGCCTCCGCGACCCGACCCTGGATAAGCGGATGAAGATGATGACACATTTCAAAGACACTCACCAAAGCAGAAACACCTATTCTAACAAACGATGGGTTTTGAAAGCTCGGCGCTACCGTTAAGTGATCCTTTTAGCCGTTTCTTGTGGCATCATCATTATTTTTCGAGGTAGTCTTCTTCAACTGCCATACAACTCCGCATAGCGGACAGCGCCCCATCTGGTCGGAATTCCTCAAAACTACCTCGAAAAATAATGACGATAAATATGAGCGCCAAGCGCCGCCAACTTGGCAACTATTTAAAAGTCAAAATTTCCTATGTTGGTAGAAATTACTGTGGTAGCGAGCGCACTCACAGTTCCTGAGAAGGGCTAGTTGAACCCAGTACATCACTTATGTTTGCTGGTTGTGCCATGATCTCTGAACAGCAGTTCAGAGATCAGTCAGCAGTCCCTCATTAGTCATAAACTAGTTTTAAACTCTCATAAGACTAAGGACCCTTTCACACCTACGTTGTTCAGTCCGGACTTTCAGACTTTCCAGTTTGATCTGAACCAAATTGACAGGTGTGAAACCTCCTGGACCACGGTGCGCGGATCAAAGACTCGAACCAAGGTTCGCTGCTGCCTAATGTGAAATCAAAGGTTCGCACTTTCGGATCAAACAGACGTACGTGCATCCACAAACCAATCAGTGTTAAGTATAGGGAGACGCACCCCCATGCAAGCGATGACGACATAATATAGGTCTGCCACCAAAAATCGTTTGGTCCGCTGGTGTGAAAGCAAAAGTTATGGAACTAATCAATAAAAAATAACAAATGTGAAAGCGCCAAACGGGATTCTGGTTCGGACTTTGGTCTAGACCTTTAGGTGTGAAAGCACCCTAAATGAATGCTTCCTGCTTTCGGACAGTGCAGACGCTTCTGCCGCTTGCTCTCGCCTTTGTTTGCATTTTCTGCATTGTTCTGCTGATATTGTTGCTTTTCTTCCGTAAGAAACTGTGAGCAGTGGCTCCTGGAATTTTAAATCACGGGGACTGTAATTTTTTTGAAGATTTAGTTGCCATATTTCAATGTTTTTATCACCTCCTCACGATAACGTGAGCACGGCAGCAAGATGCCCCCTTTCACTGCAGATCACTTCCACAAACTTCTGAAGAAGATTACAGTGCTGGAAACAAAAATGAACCGGTTCGAGATGAGTGTGGAAGTCAATGGACTAACTGGGAACGACACCACCTTACCATGGATTCAAAACAGTGTACAAGAGCATGCTAACACACCGCTAATTAGCACCAAGGAGACTACCAAGAAACAGGAGAGCTGTGTACTAGGCACTAAACCTACAAGTCATCCCTGGAACTCTCTTGGTGCAAAGCCTAAGAGAAAATCACCTCCCAGGGAAATGGGAGAACAAGGCAGAGCCCCGTGCCCAGAGAACTATGCGACTGACTGGTCTGCATTATCATCCATGCAGAGTGCCTCTTCAACCCCTGTCCCTAGAAGGGAGAACCAGAACCAGATCTCCCCGACAATCAACCATACAACTGGAGAGCAGAACAGAATTTGCCCCACTGCTTTAGGATCCTGCATCTCCGTCTGATGACTTGGATCACATCTCCTCACACAGCAGGGTAAGGACCAAGAGTAAATCAGAAAGTAAAAGGCTACAGGGAAAGCTAACGACTGGGCCTCAAACTCTGATTGTGGGTGACTTTACTGTAAAAGATGTGAGAAGCATGTGCAGTGAAAGCACCAAAATACTCTGCTTACCCATAACAGTGTGCTACTGTTCTCGTGTTCTCGTAAAAAGTGGAGTGATTTTCCATATGGGGTTTCGTAATGGAGGTGTCACATCTGTATGAGTGAAATTTGAATTTCCCAGGCTTTTTCTGCCGGCGACGATTGGCTGTATGAGTGAAATTTGAATTTGCCGGGCTTTTTTCTGCCCGCCTTTTTTTGTTTATTTTGGGGTATGGGGAGGGCTCGTACACGTCAGCAGGTGTGGTTTAAATAGGTTTCCCTTTAAATAGAAAGCTGTTAAGTGTCCTTTGGCAACAAAAGGTTGAGAGAGAACATGGGATCAACTGCTTTGCTCTACCACGACGAGGAGGAGAAGATTTGGGGGTTATCGGACAGTCGTAAACTGCGTTGTAGCTTTACAGCTTCTACTGCGTTTCCGTATGTCGATCTGTGTACATTGGAAGAAGATGAAAGTTTCTTCAAAGTGTGCGATGTTCGTGAGGTGAGTGTATGCGACAGAAATCAGCGGATTTAAGGAGGCCATTCTTGATTTTGACAAGTATTTGCATTGCAATGGAAAAGTAGAAGCGGAGTACATCAAGCCTTCTACATTGGTGAGTGTGGATGGGTCAATACCTGCTCGTGGAATAGCAAGGAACGCAGCGTTCCTCATTGACTGTTCGAGGTCGAAATTATGGCTATTGGTCAGATTTCGGTCTCAGTGTGCTACATCGAGAAGGCCTAAAAGTGTGGTGGAAAAAGAAAAGGCTTTCATCTGGCTTTCAAGGTGGAAGATCTCCCTCTGCTACGCGAAGTGTTGAAAGAAGTAGGGTATTTTTTCAACAAAGTGAACTCATTCCAAAATGGTCAAATGCGAAGGATCCGTCTGTTGGAGAAGCGTTTCACTCAGCCGTTTGCGATTGGTGGTTACGCGGCTGTAAAGAGGCTAAGAGGTGAAGATCTTTTAGTCGCACTGAAACGGACGTTTGAGATCATCTAACTTCCTTAGTTTAACGTATTTCCGACGAAAACAAGCTATGAGGGTGGGACATATGCTTAGAGGAATTTGATTGGAACATTGACAAGTGGAAGGGTTTTAAGAACTTTAGACAGATTCGATAGAAGGATAGCGTTGATTGACGGGTGGATGTCGTGAGATTATTGGCCTAAAATCTAAGGTACCTGTTGTTGTCATTGCACGTGACCTACCGTTTTCCAGGAAGTACAAAATTATATACTTTGATATAAGATTACAACAAAAGTAGAATTTTGTAAATTTTTTGGCATACATCGTTGAATAGGTGAACACTATGACCAATTATGTGAACCAAAATGGGACAGAATGCTTTTTTCATTTCAGTGCGACTTTAAGACGTTTTGGAGACATCGAGCCTGGAAACAGACGGTTGATTGAAAACGGTGGAGCAGGCCTTGTCTGCGGAGGCTCGGGCCCGCCTTGCGCGATGACGTGGCTGTCAGACCACACCCTAACCGTCCTCCTCTATTGACTGTTGTGGATATAAAAAAGAGACTTGCAGTTCTGTCCGATACACAGAGAGACTTCATTCCGTTACCGAAACACTTCAATTGAGTATCATGGACGCCGTACCGGACTTCTTCCTTGAGACAGATGACTACTCTAAAATACAAGCTACCGAGGAGACTTCATCTGAAGAGGACTTTGCTGGAGAACATTCGCCGTGCTTCTACACAACATTTGACGAGGCATCGTGCCTTTTTCCGGATCCTAGGCGATACTCACCTCCTCCCTCCCCTCCGGCTTCACCTCCCAAGCTCGGATCTCTATTAGACGCTATCGACTTACCGCAACCAGTTGATTATTCTGAGAATCCTTCACCTCTTGAAGTCCCGCAGCCGTCTGGGTCAAATTCAGTGCTTAGTTGGGATCAACCTGATGGAGTCCTCAGCGCTGTTTTTCCTGATACTATAAAAGCTGGCATCGCCAGCCTTTTGTCAGTGGCGATAAGCGAGCAGATGCAAGAAGACTGCTACGGGTGTCAGATTGACCATCCGTCTCAGAAACATCATCCCTGTCTCTACCCACCACCGCTACATTATTTCTACCTAAAATTTAAAGAATTGATGGGAAGACTGTTGACGTCGGGGTTTCTACCTGGTCTCTTAACTCTACTGGAAAGCCAAGGTATTGTTGCTACACCATTGAGGGTGCAAGGAGCATCTGAGGCCTTTCTCCATGAACTGAAGAACTCGGAGGATATTCTGGAAAAGATTAAAGAGATCACAGGATAACTTATTTCTAGGAAAGCTTCCTAGATATTTAGTGATCGGTCTGGTGGATCACGCCGCATTTGTAGGAACTCGAAATCTGAACCCATTCAACTTCCAACACTGCAATCTTGAATATCCAGGCGGTGAACGGTCGCCACATTCCGAGTAAACCGTTCCAGCCGAACTTTCCCGCCCATCAGACTGTTAGAGAGTTTTACAATCTCTATCTAGCTACAAACAGACATCTCAAAGACTCTTCGCTTTGCATTAACCGTTCCAATTTTGAAAACGGATACACATTGTTTGTGCTCAACTTAGCAAGGGATGACGAACTGGACGGAGATGCAGTCTCGCTGTCTGTCAGCGGTACCTGTCGTTTGGATTTAAGATTCAGGAACGCGTTGCCGCGTACCATGTCCCTGATTGTCTATGCATGCTTTGATGAAAAATACAGCAGACTAAACTAGTGGGCAACCAAGGATAGCAGGCAAATACACAGTTTAATATCCAATGATGTTGTTGAGTGTCCAGCCACACAGCCATATAGCCTACACAACCAAGCCACACCTACACAAACTACTTGTGTTCAAGCATTGTGTCACAATAATAACAATAATCAAGAAGACACAGCGGTACACAACACACAACACAAGCAGCAACATTTTTGAAAAAGGTAGCCAGATAACCAGCATCTACTGTATGACAAGATTCAGGGGAGTAATTCTAGGAGGGGGGGGGGGTGCTTGTTCCCTCAGCCTAGCCACTGGAGTTTCCATACTATCATCTTGAACGTCACCATCATCATCACCACCACTAACATTTTCTATGGCGTCACATTTATGTCAAAAGTCAAGAGCGCGGAAAACACACTCACGGGCAGATTATGATATTTCACACGCGCAGATATTAACTGCGCACTCGCACATGTAAGTCCTCGCGAACAAATTCAACAACCGAGAGCGATACAGGCTGCTGCGGGCGTATGGAGCCACCACGCGCGAGAGTATCTGCTAGTCGAACACTTTCTCCTCGCGCTCAGTTCAGTTCTGCTCGCATGCACTTGATTTCTGCGCGCTCGCAGTGTAACTCTGTGCGTGCGAACCAGCCTCTCTTTCTCGACATTAAATTATGCGAGCTCGATTCAAATCTGATTGACAGTTTGGGGCGGATACCAAGGGAGGGACTGCCCTCTTGCGAGCTACAACTACATGTTTGTACTTCTTGCACAGGCCTGGTGCACTGGGAACATACAGGCCTAGTGACTGTGTAATATGTATACCACCAATGTCATCTACAGCTACAATGTAGGCTATAGCTAACAGTATTATTATGAATAGTAGCCTACTTAAAATCAATCATGTTAATATAACAATTATACAATAGTAATAACAACTAGGGCTGCGAGCAGCAGTGAGCGGGCCCTCGCACCCCACGCGTGTCAGGGTGTGGCGCCGTTGAAGGGTGTGCTATTTCGGTGTGCAGTACTGAGAGAAACTTCCTGTCACCAGTAGGTGGCGCTCTAGGCGTGACTCAATACCGAAGCATAGATGTGTTCAGGACGGTACCTTGATGAAGCGTGAGAAATGTTGAGTAAATCGGATAAGGAGTTATGAGGACTTCCTGTTTCACCAGTAGGTGGCGCTGTAGGTATGACGCAATACTGACTTACAGAAGTGTTCAAGATGCGACCATCATCAAGCATGAGCAATTTGGAGTAAATCGGATAACGTATGTAGGAGTTATGAGTACTTCCTGTTTCACCAGTAGGTGGCGCTGTAAGTGTGACTCAATACCGACGCATAGATGTGTTCAGAATGTCACCTTCGTGAAGCGGCAGCAATTTGGTGCAAATCGGATGATGTATGCAGGAGTTATGAGGACTTCCTGTTTCACCAATAGGTGGCGCTATAAGTATGACACAATACGGACACATAGATGTGTTCAGGACCGAACCGTCATGAAGCGTGAGATATATCGGACAAATTGGATAATGTATGTAGGAGTTATGAGGACTTCCTGTTTCACCAATAGGTGGCGCAATAAGTATGATGCAATACTGACACAAAGATGTGTTCAGGACAGAACCGTTATGAAGCGTGAGATATATCGGACTAATTGGATAATGTATGGAGGAGTTATGAGGACTTCCTGTTTCACCAATAGGTGGCGCTATAAGTATGACGCAATACTGACACATAGATGTGTTCAGGACAGAACCGTCATGAAGCGTGAGATATATCGGACAAATTGGATAATGTATGGAGGAGTTATGAGGACTTCGTGTTTTTTGGCGAAATGTCAAACTTTGGCGGGGCGCCACGGCAAGGGTGTGTGGTGAAAACTCAATTTTTTTGATAACTTTTGATCACAAGGGTCTTAAGATGAAGCTGACCGAATATGAAGTTGATCGGATGAAATCTGTAGGAGGAGTTCGTTGAAGTACGAGGCATGGAAATGGTAAAAACAAGGACAAAATGGCACATTAAAAGCAAAATGGCTGACTTCCTGTTCGATGTTGGGTATAGGTCCAAGAGACATTTTAGTGTGTCTCGATGAACTACTTATGCCCAGCGATTTTCGTTCGCCTACATCAAACTGAAAGGTGGGGCTCGCCATTTTAATTTTTCCAGGGGGCGCTCTTGAGCCGTTTTGCCACGCCTATTTCCGTCACCCATGAATTATCAAATTTTTCACCGGGACTGACGTATCTGCAAAGTTTCATCCGTTTTCATCGATGTTTAGGCCGCCAAAAAGGCATTTGTTTTGGAAGAAGAAGGTAGGAGAATAATAATCCTTCGAAATACAATAGGGCCTCGCACCGCCAGTGCTCGGGCCCTAATAACTAGAAAAACAATAATCATCAGCAGAATCATAATAAGCCAAAGGAGAATAGGCCCTGTGCACCAGCTCCACTACTTCCTGAAAGTCACTTGGCATCTTTATTTCCTGTCCTATATGATTGGATTAAGTGATTAATCAGGTGTGCGCTGGGTCTGCCGCACACCTGATTAATCACTTAATCCAATCATATAGGACAGGAAATCTAGATGCCAAGTGACTTTCAGGAAGTAGTGGAGCTGGTGCACAGGGCCTATTGGCAAACAGCGCTATGCGCTTTACCGCCACCATCTGGCCAAACTATCTGCCTGCCTGTTGTTCAGTTAAATGAAGCTGTCAATCAAGATACAAGGAGAATCATGTGGGTGTGACCACGTTGAAATTGACCAATCACAAGAGGGCAGTCCCTCCCTTGGTATCCGCCCCAAACTGTCAATCAGATTTTAATCGAGCTCGCATAATTTAACGTCAAGCAAGAGAGGCCGAGTCCCACGCGCAGAGCTGCACTGCGAGCGCGCAGAAACCAAGTGCATGCGAGCAGAACTGAACTGAGCGCGAGGAGAAAGTGCTTGACTAGCAGATACTCTCGGTTGTCGAATTTGTGCGCGAGGATTTATATCATGGATGTATTAATAGAACTGGATACAGCCACTCCATTCACTGACCGCTATCAACAATGAAGCCCTATTGAACCGCGCCATCTTGGCAAATTTGTAGTCATTTGACCATTTCCGGTGACTTTTGTACTTGCGCAGTTGTGCTTTTCTGGCCTTCCGGTGACTTTTGTACTTGCGCAGTTGTACTTCTGTCATACGCACGTCCACGGTCAACGTTGGCACCGCTTCTAGCTATCGAATGGCCGACTGGTGTAAGATGGATAGCCTAACGTTAGAGAGATAAATGTAGGCTATGGTTATGTTAATAAAGCTAACAATGATGTTGTAACATGCATGCAGCACTGCCGATCTGAACGATTGATTCATTATTACCATGGATCGGTATTGGGATTGATCAAGGGCGAATGTGAAATAGCAGCCACGAACTCAGCGGGTTATCCGAGATGCGGTAGCCGCGGCCAAAGCTCCTGCTGGCGGGGAGTGAAGCTCTTCAACTCGCCGGTCACTGGCTCCCTGGAGGAATTTAGCCTGGCTGCAATAACGTTATCGCGAACGGAATGAATACCATCTACTAGCAAACAAAACATGTTCAATTATATTTAACCTGTTAAAACTAAGATGCCTGGATGAAAAAATAATTTCTCCAATGGATATATTTTACAAAAACAGGTTAATATGCAAGCCGGTTTTCATTGCTAAATCAAAGCGGGGAGAGCCGGGAACGTGCGTAGACGCGCGTCGGACAGAAAAGCACAACAGCGCAAGTACAAAAGTCACCGGAAATAGCAAAATGACTACAAATCTAGCCAAGATGGCGCGGTTCAATAGGCCTTCACTTTAGATTTCGAATCCTGGGGGCTTGATTTATATCGTGCGAGTGCGCAGTTAATATCTGCGCGTGTGAAATATCATAATCTGCCCACTGTGTTTTACGCACTCTTGATCTCAATTTTCCCTTGCTTGGCTAGTACTACAGCCGTATCATTAGGATCATCACAACATTTTCATCATTTGTGTACTCTTAATTTATCTCATCCAAATCTGCATTGTTTTCTACAGCTACCTGTATGTTGCTAGCTGCGCGTTCTCCTCGTCCTCGCTAACATCCCTTGCTTCGGTTGCTTGGCTAATGATAGCAGCAGTCTTGGAGGGTTGAGTAGTGGAAGAGAAATTTGTCAGGGGAACACATGAGGCTACCTGATTTTTCCTCTGCCTTTCCTCTTTACTCTTCAGTGCGCCTGACTTGTATTTTTTGCTTTTCAGCATTTTATTCACAGAATAGTACTACGCTACTACAACAACAGCTCAACAGATCATAGCAGCACTGCACTTCAAATGGTCACTGCTCACGAGCATCACAGAGGGGCCCCTATTAAGGGGGTGTGCTACTAAGGGGGTATCAACGACAAAACAAACATTTTTACTTATTTGACTTTTTTGCCACAATCAAGATACACTAAACAAAAATTATTAAAAATATTCAACTATACAACAAAAAGGCAAAAAAAAGTATTGGGCCCAAGGTGGGCCCCTTATGTGGGCCCGGGGCAGGCGCCCCTTTGCCCCCCCCCACTCCCTCTGCTACTGGATAGAGGTGACAGATACTTGTAGGAAATTTAGAATCAGGATTCAACTGGAAAATCCTATAGGACTACCAACTTTCAGGACTTACCTGGAGCATGGTCTTATTTGTCATGGAAATTGTGGAATTATGTAAATGATCTTGGGCCACTCTAATGACGCTTGATAAGCGATAAGGGGCACGTATAGACTACTACAAAATCATGATGAATGTGTTAGCCTGGCCCAAAGTGGGTTTCCTTTAAACAACTTTGTAGGACTGATTGATTCACTTTGTATTATGTTGTTCTTTGGGTTTCCTTTGAAAGTCGGGAAATAATATAGGCTATAGAATGTATTTTCCCCCAATCAGAATCAGAATAACTCCACTTCACAACATTCCAAATATTCTAATAATTACATCATCTCATATCAATCAATCAATCAAAGCTTTATTTGTATAGCGCATTTCATACCCAGAGGCAACACAATGCGCTTTACAGAGAACAAGGGAGCTGGGCGTATGTCCCACCCCTACATATTCCAGAGGGAAGAAAAAAAACAGTATCACCCGGGGGCCAGAAAAGTGAGCTGTAAAAATTCTTCCCTGACCCCTCTCAACAAGGCGATCGAGCAAGCTCCTGGAATATGTTTGTCTACCGGCTAAGAACATTTATAAAGCAATAAATTACATTTAATTACATTTCCAGAGTAAGAGATGCTAAAAACATCATAAGAGAGACGTGTGTGCGTAAATGTTCCTGGTCCCAGATAGAGGCAGGGGTTGGGGTAGAGAGGGGATAGGAAAAGGATACGGTTCCGGGTTAGGGTGAGGGGAAGGGGATCTGAGCCCAGGACTGGTGTATGTCTGTGTGTGTGTGTGAGTGTGCCTGGGTCCAGGTAGAGGCAGCGGTCGGGGGTAGGGTGGGGGTAGGATAAGGATACGGACCCGGGTTAGGGTGAGGGGAAGGGGGACTGGGCCCAGGTCCAGGCCTAAAGCCAGAAGTGGACTGGTGTATGTCTGTGTATGTGTGTGTGTTAACTAAATGCTACGGCAGACACAGAAGTTTCTATCGGATTTAGGGTGGTCTGCTGGTGACAGTGGGGTATCCACTGGACCTGGTTAGAAGATAGGAGGAAGAGAGAGAGGCACTAGGGTGAGGGGAGGCAGAACAGGGTTAGTAGCACACAGAGCCATAAAAGCAACACAGATATTAACAGGCAGCCTGGAGCAAGCTCCTGGAATATATTTGTCTAACGGCTAAGAACATTTATAGGGCAATAAATTACATATGCGCATGGAAATCTCTTAAATGTATCTCCATTGGCGTAGAATTTAGGGGGGACGCTGGGGACATGCCCCCATCAATATTCAGAGACTACTGAATAGTTCCCTGCAATAATTTGGTACACAAACGTTTAACAGATCTTCTCTACTAGTCCCGCCCAGTCGCGCCTAGCCCAATATCGCTAATATGATTGGCTTGCCGTTTCTTGCTAACGCGTGAGAGGCTGGCTGTATAGTTGGATTTGCATGCGCGGCTATATCTCAAAGCCTCCGTCAACACTACTGTTCTGTGCACATAAATACGGGAAATTCCTCGCGCCTCGTATTGATTCAGTATTAAACGTGTATTTTATTTTTCAATACGGGGCAATTTCGTGGGGCAACGACTTGCCAACCATTGCAGCCGCGGCAAGATTTGAGCCATGACGAGGCTCACTTGCCTACGGGATTGCATATCGTTAGTAAACAAACCAGACATAATGTTTAGGTACGTTTTTTGAACCCTATCGGTTGTTATTAATTTGTATGCAGCAAGTGCATGTGGGCGAAATGTATGATCAGTTCAGGAGGTTAATGAACCAGCCATCGGGATAATCAGATCTGACTCACTGTAGGTCAAATGTATGCTTTTTTATTTTTAAATTTTAAAAAAATACGCCCTTATCTCTGTAGTCGAACAGTTGCTCCCACCAAAGCAGTTGCAGTTGCAGTTGCGTCCAAGGCTCGTCAGTAGAGGGCGCCGGAGTGCTGCCCATACAACTAAAGAAAACACACAGGACCGGTTTCGGACACATTTTTCACAGGTTCATGTAGGATACTCAAGATACAGTATGTGGAGTGTAATCAATAATCTAAGTAAGCATTCATCTAACCATTATGTTACATGTATATATACATTATAGTTAACAAGAAATTAATGTTTTTAAATTCTTGCTGATAAATCATAAAATCTGGCATTACAGATTAGCAAACACCTCATTGGGCGTCAGTGGGCGGGGGAAGTGTGCATTCCACCCGTTTACTTTTCCGTGGATGAGGGAGGAAGTCTGGTCTCGAGCTGGAAGCTGCCTGGAATTTTTGGGGGCATCAAAAGTGAGTTATTCTGCCTTCTAGGTTGAAAAAGTAACAACTTTAACTTGCAATTTGTTGAAATAGCGTTGTATGTACAAAATGTAGCTAACATATTATGTACCCCTTAGCGTTTTATTAGCTAATTTAATCGTTTTATATAGGTAGAAATAGTTTCTAGCAAAGCTTGAACGCTTGTGTAGCTAACGTTAGCTGGCTAGTTTCTCATCATCTTGTGCCAGAGCTAACTAGTAGGCTACCAGTATCAGCTAAAATGAGATGTAGCTAGCCAAGTAAACGTAGGCCTACGTTAAATGTGAATATAGATTCCACTAACGTTAGTGAAGAATTAAGATTGTTAATCCGAATATTTTAGAACTTTAATGGTTCCTTGATAATAGAGAAAATGTCATTGATACCATTAGTCAACGTTATAACGTTACACCTGGGAGAACAATCAGCTATAGTACCTATAATAGTGAATGTTATTGCTTCACCATATTTTATAAAACTTGATCGATTGAACTAGATCGCTATTATTTTACATTTGAAAAATAAAGTTAGCTTGGCCATGTACTGTAACTGAGTTGTAGGTTACATGTGTGCCTCATACTCGTGTTAGTTACAATAGCCCCATCCATTCGCCGCCAGAGCATGTGTGCAACAACTGCCGTCGCTGCTCAACATGTTTCGGATAGAGCCAGAGGCAGACTCATCCAAAGTCACATTCCTGGGGATCGTTAATGGTTGACTTATTGAAGCTGTGGTCCCTGTCCTGATTTGACCATTTATGGTGGATTGTTTACGGTGTTTTTTACGGTAAAAAAAGAAAGAAATCTGTTCAGTAACTATAATTTGATTGTAGGTTTCCAGGTCTGAAGTAGGCCTTTTAGCTTACACGAACTGAAGTACCTGGATACCAGTCTAATGACATTCCTTCGTATTGTGCATCAGGCATTCAGGTTTCCTGTGTTTGCACCTGTGCTCAGTCACAGGTGACTCTAGGAGCTGGTTATAGGAATGGCACAGGCCCTACTCTAACGTTAAGTAACTTTTCTAGTGGTAGGGGATCCAGTGGGTCCAAAGAGATTATATTGTTTGTTTGTTTGATAAACACATCCAGGCATCAACATAGCAATGTGTTTGAAAGGCCACATTAGTTAACTGAACTGGGATGCTGCCTGTACTGTTTAATCAGGTGTCATAAGTCTTTTTGTTAATATCCACTGTCAATAGAATGCCCTTACAGACACCTGCTTTTTAACTCATCTATTCTTTCATTAAACATCATTACACTTTGGCTTAGATTTAAGGCAGGACAGGTGCAAGTAGCCTGTGTAATAGCTCCCTCATCCTCTTCTGTCTGCACGTTATTAGGAGCTATGGACAGGCTCTGGCTGTTCCTCAACATCTCTTGTCACCTGTGAGCAAACATGACCATTGTTATCTATATGTGACTATATCCGCACGGGCCGAAAGGGAAGCGAGAGGCAACATGTTAAACATCCAGAAGGAAGCCGACGGGACAGAAAATCTCCATGTTCCTGTAGTACAGTAGGCCATGTTGGGTGTGTGTGCATGACTTGTCTTGACCACACATGGGAGGGGTGCCCAGTCTATTTGTGTGACTTACATTTCCTAACTAACTGGGCGGGTGAAGCGTTGGCAGGGCGTGGTCTGTTGGCTCTACCCATTTTCTCTGCCATCTGGGAACTTTTCCCGGTTTTCAATTTACGTAAAGATCAGTTATACGATCTTGTAAATGGTGCTGATGTTTTGTTGTGGCATAGCAATTCACAGCTGGCACTGCATAAATTAAAATTGCCATGGTGATGGAACTAGTATTGTGGTCTCACTATTCAAATTGCTTGAGTCACGTTTTGTTTTTACAGAGCCTAGACTTAGGCCTGTCAGAAAAATATTTCGATACCTTGCTATTTATGGAGTACTCTATGGCTGTCTGCTGTTAAAAGAAGCATTGACAATTTGAATGCTGAATTTGAATGGTATCACTGCTGTGATCATGGATGCTTGTAGGCAAATATAGACTTAAATTCAGGGATCAGGGTTTCCCTGTAGCTGTCTTTTGTGTATTGACTGAAAGTTTGTTCTCGAGAACAGCCCTGCTCAGATGTCAAAAGACGACAACTGCCTCTGCCGCCTGCCTGCCTAGACCCTATGATGGGTCAGATTACAAGCCCCTTATTCTTCTGTACCACAAGTGACTATACTCTTCACACTTGTCTGTTGCCTCCATCTGTGGCCTGTATACTTAACCTCTCTTCCCCTCTCTCATTCCTCGCCCTCGCCGTCTGGGGTGTGACATGAGTTGGCATATGAGGTAATGTTTGGAGCCTTTATTATGACTGGATTGACTCCATCGCTGCATTTCACATCCTGGAGAAGAGAGAGTTACAGGGAAATTGTACATTTATGTTTTAATATGTTACAATTTCAAATCTGAACTGGCTTCAACAATCTGAAATGGCTATGGTATGTTAAGGTAGGGAAACGGTGATTTCAAACTAGTTATTTTTGCATTTTTTACCATTTTTAGCCCTGTAGTTGTGAAGGCTAACATTAGGAATGATGTCAGTTCAAGGGGAAGTCCCGCTGACTCGCATAGGAAATTGCTTCTGTCTGGAAAAGAATAAACCTAGACTAGTACAGTTTTTATATATCCTAGGGTGCTTGCAACATCTATTTTGATAAGAAACTGAGCAGTGAAGCACCTTCTTCTGACCCCTCAGTGTGTCCGAGTGTAGTAATACTCATCTTTCCTCAGGACAATCAATGGTCCTCATTCATGGACAGGATTTCAGTCTTTTGTCCATTGTTTGTCCTGTTGAATGTGTGCCTGCCATGCATGATTAGAAGAGCCTGGTTCCATTGAGCTTTTCCACGTTAGGGCCAAACGGTTACCAGGACTGTTTCGTGCCGTTCCGTGCTGCTCTGGACTCATGGGTACAGTTATCGTTTTGGATTCTGTCTGTCGGGCTGCTAAAACCGAACAGTGATGCAGTATATTTGCATATATTCTATCTGTTCTACGAACAATTGAGGCACATAGGCTATGTACTGTAGCTAGCTATCTAAGTTTGCCAACTACCAAGCTGTGTGTGTGTGGTAGCATAACATGAGTGCATCTATCATCATTGTTAACTATAGGCCACATGTTCCAGAACAGTTCAGTGATCGCACTGTTTGTCTATTCGCCTTATTCACCTCAGGTCAGTCTGACGTAATTGGGGGTGCGGATGCGGAAGTGCCCGTTAACTTCAATGTTAAAAGTTCACTGTAAAAACACCACTTCAAGAACCAAAATAGTCAAAATAACAGGCTGAATACACTATCAGGGTTACAAACTCATCATTACCAGACTCTGATTGTTTTTCACTGCCGTTGTTTTAGCTTTTGGAAATACATGGGAGTGAATGCAGCTGACGGCTAACTATGGCTCATTCACCTCCATGTATCTCCAAACGCTAAAAACAACGACAGTGAAAAACAGTCTGGTAATGATGAGTTTGTAACCCTGATAGTGTACTCAGCCTGTTATTTTGACTATTTTGGTTCTTGAAGTGGTGTTTTTACAGTGAACTTTTAACATTGAAGTCAACGCGCACTTCCGCATCCGCACCCCCAATTACGTCAGACTGACCAATATGGCTGCCAGGTGAATAAGATACAAATGCTTAGGCCTACAAACCACTAGATCCCTAAGATTGTTTGAGAGGCTTTTAACTGCCCCTAGAGTCAGACATAAACGTGGTGTGGCAGCCTTTAGCTTTTATGCCTCCTAGAGCTGGAACCAATTTCCATATGACCTCAGGCACGTACTCACCACTGCATTTTAATCCAGATTGAAAATGTTACTTTTCTCACAGGCCTTTGAATGAACGACTCGCAGTGCATTGTATTTTTCTTTTATTTATTTTGGAGCTATTTTAGGGATTTTGTTATTTTATCTAATCATTCTACTGTTTTAGCATTTTTATTTTGCGCTTTTATGAAACTGTGCTATATACACTTGATTGGATAACACAACCTCAAGATCACACCTGTTACCAGACTTGACCAGCTAGCCATGAATGATACAGTTCTGCTTGTTTGCTATGCAATATTAGCAACTTATCAGTTGTGCAACTTTAAACGAAATGCCAGCAAACTGGTTATGCTAGCCAGCTAGTGTTCCCAAATAAATGTAAAGCTTGTTTATTTGACTGCCTGTGTTGCCATCTAGACACGAATGATGGTCCTAGCTTATAGCTTCAGATAAACAAACAAGTTTGCTTTTTGTGAACACGTTTTTATTTTTTTTATTTTTTTTAACCAACTGTTGACACAATAATATAACAAGCTCATTAGTTTACGTAGCTAGCTAGAGATTGTCCCCCAAATCATTTTATAACTTGTTTATTTCTTCTACGTTTCTGTCGAACCCCACAGTTAAGGTACAGAAGAGGAACACAGCCCCTGACGTAGGCAGCTTGGTAAATGTGAAACCAATCCGTGAATATCTACGTCATTAAGCCAGCATACTCAAATGGTTCTACTGGACACAGTTGTCTAGCTGGCCCGAGAAATGTGTGCTGGACATGGTTTGTAGGCCTAGGCGCTCCTTGGCAAACCGTTTCCAGGTGGAAACACAATTTGGTACCATTCCTCTCTGTGCTCAGAATCATTCGGCTCTACTGTGACTGTTAGAAGGGCCCAGCTTGCCAGGTCTGTATTAGGCCTAGGCTGCTATGTTGTTCTGCAAGTGAGACTTTGAGGAATCCAGACTCAACCTTGCCAAAGTCTCCTGGGAGCAATATTTTCTATAGGCTAACAATTGGAATCAGAATTTGTTTATTATCATGCAGTTCAATGTCCTAGGAATTTGCTTTCGGTCTTGGTGCAGAACATGGAGACCACATTGGACAGGGTGCAGGGACAATGCAAGACAGGACAATGCAAAGACAGGACAGTGCAAAGAGCAAGTACAAAATGCTAGTGCAAAAAAGGATAAGCTAACAAAAGAACAATATACAAAAGTTAGTGCAGTCAGTGTATAGTGAGTATGCAGAGTGTAGTGCGTATGTGTGTGTGTGTGTGTGGTGTGATACGTGAGTGCAGTGCATCATATACAGTACAATCCTTGGAGAAAGGATAGTTAGAAAGAGAAAAGCACTTTTCTTGGGAGAAAGCTGTGTTGTTAGCCATAGTAAACTCTTTTGTTACGGTTGCTGTCAAAGAGGAATGTTATCTTTCTGGTTTAGCCTTGTGTTGCTCAGATATGGAGAGTGGTGCTCACCTCTGTTGGCCTACAGTTGAAGCACATTCAAGACAGGCCAACATTCCTCTAGTCTGCCACCAGAACATAGAGGGGACTCAGGGGAGGCACTTAAGTATTTATCCACCAGGGCAGTGAGGGAACTTTTTGTTGACTGAATCATTAATTTTTTTTAAATATTATTTTGCAGAAAAACAAGTTAGGCCTATGTTTTCTATTCCTGTGAACCATGAAATGATAGCAAGTAGCCTAGGTGTGTTATTAGTTTGGCTGGATTGTCGTGTCTTTCAAACAAATAGGCTATGTGTCAAGGCCAAATAGAACCAAGATGTGTAATCCAAACTGTGTGTCCTATGCACCGTTATGTGTCAATTCCTCCCAAGGCGCTGGCGATTGCAGTAGGAACAAACAATGTTCATATAGTACATTGCACTCTTCAGACTGACCTCTTCTATTTTTCACAAGTTAAACTCATGGAGCAAACAACCATTTTGCATCTTTTATGATTGAGATGATTACATTCTTGGCACTGTTATCACCAGTAAAAAATAACACGTTAACTAGAGACCAGGTAGGGAAAGTGGATCCTACCGTGCGAGTTTCATTGTGTTGGTGACCTCCCCACCTTTTAATCTAGAGAGTGTAGAGTTATCCTCTCCTACATGCTGACGTGAAGCGGTCAGTGAGGCAGCACAGTAACACTCTCACTCTCCGTCTCTCAGCTCAGTTTCAGGGTTCCAAGTGGGTCACAGAATAGCGTCTCTCCTGTCTCAGTAGAAGTGTTCAGCTCAGCATACACACTCCCGCTGACACATTTCCTCTCCTTCTTCCAGTGGTTCAAATGTCCATTGACATTTTAAAATCTCAGCTAAAGACCGACCACTTTTCCCTTGCTTTTGGTATAGTGTGAGGCTGTGGTTTTATACTCCCTTCTGTTTTACCCTGTTTTTACCTGTTACCTGTATTTTATTCTTTTGGTATTATTAACCTACTGGTCCCGTTAGCATTTATTTTAATTAATTGTACTATTTTATTCTTATTATTATTGTTTGTAAAGTGCTTTGATTGATTGTACTATTTTATTCTTATTATGGTATCTTAAGCACTTTGGCCCAACTGCTGTTTTAAATGGGCTATAATATAAATAAAAGTGACTTGACTTCGTCCAATGGTTTGTTGAAATAAACGAGGGTCAGGCTCCATAATAAGTTTTGTGTTATTCAGCTACTCAGTACATAAAAAAAGGAAAAATGTGAAAACATATGTTTCACTTCCCTGTGTGACCTTGTTCCCCCTCTCTACAGGACCCACCTCTCTGACTGACCACCTCAGGTCATCTTCATCAACATGGCTGGAAAGATCACCAAGGACGAGCTGGAGGAGCTGCGAGAGGCCTTTGGGAAAGTCGGTGAGTACATTTCCATGTCTTTGACGTTTTATGTTTTAATGTGTCCATCAGCCAAAAGAAGAGAGAATTCTCACGCACTGTCCTTTTGAATTGCAATAAACTTTTTGTTAGTGTTTCGGTCCCTGATGAAGGTCTCAGGACTGAAACATTGTAACAAATGTATTTTTCGTTTATTGCACATTTCCTCCTACGCACCTGTCTACCAGGAACTGAAGGTGTGCATTAGCCCTCACAGTCAACGTATCAACGTGTCACATTGCACTCATTCTTTCTACAAAAAGAGAACTCAATCATTCAATTTCTCCCAAGCTTCCTCCTGTGTTGTATATTGTAGTTCCCCTGTCCTTTATTCGTGATATCCCTCTGTTCCTGTGTCTGATGAATATCCCGGCTGTGCTTTTGTAGACCTTGACAGCAATGGCTTCATCTGTGACTATGAGCTCCATGACCTGTTCAAAGAGGCCAACCTCCCCCTGCCGGGCTACAAGGTCCGGGAGATCATCCAGAAGCTGATGAGGGAGGGCGATCGCAACAAAGACAACAAGATCAGCTTCGACGAGTTTGTTTCAGTAAGCTTCCTCATCGTCAAGAGTGTCAGCTTCCCTGAGAGCTGGTATCAGCAGGTCCAGTTTTACAAGTCCCTGCCAGTTGGTCAGGGATTTCTTGTCCGTGAGGTCTACATGATGTCACTCTAGTTGCTTGTGTGAATTTTCCCTTCAGACTGACTGACTGAATCACAGACCCTGTCTGGCTTCTAAGTCATGTGACCCCCCCGGTAGAATTTGGATGAACTGGCGTTTTTGCACGGTGCACATTAGGACACTATCCTTCACAAATGCACAGTTCCAGTCTCTAGGAATGAGAAAATGAGGCCAGCACTGTGGTGTGCGTTCCAGTATGTAGTTTCCTCCATGATGAGAGGGCAGTCATTTACAGGCCTCTACTAGTCTCCGTGGAGAGTAATGTGACCACTGGCATTCTAAATGAAAAAAACAACCTCATCTGTAATATCTCTATTTTTAGGCAATTTCACATAACTCTATGATGAATCAAGCTTTTCTTTTTTGGTGACTGTTGTTGTATCCGTGTATTCAGCTTTTTTCACTGAGGTTGGCCACAGTGTAGGTGTTTTCACAAGTGCCAGAAAGAGAAGGGTTTGCTATAGTGTAGGCCAGGCCTAGTTGATTTTATGGTTTTATGATGACCTTGTTCCTGCTTTAAATTAGGTTGGAGGTATGACAAAAGGTGAGGAAGTGTATATTAAAATGTAAATACTATTTGTGATATCCATAGGCTATATGGTGAAAATAATTTAGACATTTATGATTATATGTTGGGACTGATTATATGTTGGGACTGTCAAAACAACACTTATTTAAATCCAATCGCAACAGATAAGTATATGATTGCAGGAAAAACATGCTTTGTAGGCTATTTTAGTTACCTGGGCCTCCCCCTCTATCACCAGAGTGTGGTGGTTCACGGCAGATGTAAGCTAACACTGCCTGACCCTGTGTTTGTTTGTGGCTGTGTGATGTACACTTTGAGCATGTCACTCAGTCCTGGGCTTATTAGCTCATTGTAGCTTCAATCCACACCGGGGTCCTGTGTTGTGAGGTCACAGATAGAAGTGAGTTAATGTCAAGGTCAGAGAGCAGCAGACGTGCCAACTGTTTGTGCTAAACCTGACAAACCCAGACACGATCACACAACACATTATTTCCCACAAGCAATTCAGTATGCTGTAACAAAGTTGCCAGTTTAGAAAGGAGAACACAAACCTTGAGTACACAGGGACGTGACTTCCTAGTAAACATTGGTATTTTTGTTGCGGCACTGCCTCTCCCAAATGAAATAACCTGACTGAATAGAGTAAGGGAAGTTAGCTAACAGACTTTGTTTGTTTTGAATTTGAATTGACCAGGGCGATGATAATGACTAGGCCTGCTGTGGCTGCTGCGCCTGTGCAGTTTTGTAAACTGTCTGTTCACAGGATTGTAATGCTGAATGTATTTGCTAAACAAGGGCTTGAAAACACAATAATGGTCTGTCCCTTTAATGCACTTTGCCCTCTCTGTTACAGATCTTCCAGGAACTGAAGAGCAGTGAAATAGCTAAAAGCTTCCGGAAGGCCATTAACAGAAAGGAGGGGATTCTGGCCATCGGAGGGACGTCGGAGCTGTCCAGTGAGGGAACGCAGCACTCCTTCTCTGGTAAACTGCCCACAGAGTACTGAGAGAGAACCACTCCTATATTAGACAAAGGATCGCCTTATACTGTGCATATACATACACACGCACTGTATATGGGGCCATTGTTTTTGAAGGATGTTTGGACATCCATCATAATGTATCCATGTAGTTCCATGGACTGACCTTAATGGATCTTAATAGCCTACTTGAGGAGCCCTATTTAAACAAAATCAAAAGGTGGTTGGCTTGTAGTTTGTATGGTTGGTTTGTACTAGGTTGTTGGCTCAGTGCTCCTTATTATATGGTCACCTGTGTAGAGGAGGAGAGATTCGCCTTTGTTAACTGGATCAACACTGCGCTGGAGAACGACCCGGACTGTAAGCACGCCCTGCCCATGGACCCCAACACAGACTCTCTGTTCAAGGCTGTGGGCGACGGAATCGTCCTCTGGTGAGACCTCTCTACCACCTGTCCCTTTGGTTAAAGAGCACAATGCTACAGTACTTCTCTCATCTATGGAATAACCAAATGGCTGCTTCTCCCAGTCGTATGTGGCCCATAAACCTGCCGTGTTTGTCTTTGTTGTGCAGTAAAATGGTGAACCTGTCCGTGCCTGACACCATTGATGAGAGGACCATAAACAAGAAGAAGCTGACACCTTTTACAATCCAAGTCCGTACTAGTTGCCCAAGACTAAGTAGTCCTTAGAGAGCTAGGGCCTGAATTTGCTGGAACAAAGTCGGTCATATCACTGAAAAACATATTGTCATACTCAGGACAGAGGGGAAGGCACTTCAAATAGAGTTTGAAATATCAGGGATAACATTTTTGCATTGTTCATAATATGTAAACAGTGATTTGAACCTATACAGGGAAATCATGAAATTGAGTTTTTAATGAATAGCCATTCACACGTTCAAAAAACATTTCAGTAGATTTTGTTGTTATCTGACCAGTTTTCCACCAGTCAATTCAGGCCCTTAGGCTAGACTTATTTCTGTCTGTCTGAAGCATGTGCTTCTCTATTTCCTGTGTGACACTTTAAACAAATGTCTGTTTTGTTTCTACACATCCTGCAGGAGAATCTGAACCTGGCTCTGAACTCTGCCTCTGCCATCGGCTGCCACGTAGTGAACATCGGGGCTCTGGACCTGAGGGAGGGGAAGCCTCACTTGGTGCTCGGCCTGCTCTGGCAGATCATCAAGATCGGCCTGTTTGCCGACATCGAGCTCAGCAGGAATGAAGGTGAGGGGCAGAAACTGCTCGTCAGATGGTGAGCATGAAGCCAGGTGCACGTGCAACAGCCGCCATTAGACGCTAGTTTTAGAACGTCCGTCTCCTGTCCATAAGTTGTTGAATCTTGACAACGGCGGTTTTAGAGCTTTTCATTTTCCAAATCGACAGTCACAAAATAATCACATTTTTTCCGACATCAACGTGTAACCAAGAGCCACAGTCTGTCCTTAACTGGCATCTGACGTCAGTGTGTCACTTTTCTGAGGTAAAGGGTTCTGTGGTTGGCTCGTTGGTGGACGGTGCTGTAATGCAGCTGACTCTCTTGTTATTTTACTCTTTTTACTTTATTTTGTAATTTGCTGCACTGTTATTTTGTATCTAGGCCCTTGTACTTATTTGTATTTGCTTTTTACTTTTTATGTTCTGTATATGTATTTTTTTCTCTATGTTTTTACCTGTGAAGCACTTTGGTTCAGCCACAGCTGTTGTAAATGTGCTGTACAAATAAAGGTGACTTGACTTGACTTGTGCGTCCTGCTCCAGCCCTGGCTGCCCTGCTGAGGGACGGGGAGACCCTGGAGGACCTCATGAAGCTCTCGCCTGAGGAGCTGCTGCTGCGCTGGGCCAACTTCCACCTGGAGAAGGCCGGCTGGCAGAAAATCAACAATTTCAGCTCAGACATCAAGGTGTGACTCATAACTGGTATTTCTGACAGCTACAGAGTCACGTGATCGCTGGCGTGTGTCATGGATGTTCTGCAGCTGTGGCTGAGTTAAATAGACCCTGTAGCTTTCTCCCATCTTGAATGAATCTTCAACTGAGCTTTTGATCTGGAATCCAAACCTACCTTTTCAAGACAATCAATTTGCTCTGGTGTTTTTTTTTTGTTCTATGCCTGTGCCTTCCTGTATTTTTGACTGTATGTATCTTTTCTTTAGCCGACAGCCCTTTCAACCTGTAAAGGTACTTTATAGATCAACTTTCTTCCTCAATAGGAACTGACAATAGCTCCATACATTTGTCAAGATTCATCAAGAGAGTAGTATTAATATCATCATCCTCTACATGATCATTGCATTACTCTCCATTGTGTTTATCGTCTTGTGTTCCCATGTTACCTGCATAAGCGCGTATCCCAGTGGGAGTGATTTCATACCCCGTACTGTGAATCAAACGGGCGTGTTTCTGTTTCAGGACTCCCGCGCCTACTTCCATCTTCTGAACCAGATCTCCCCGAAAGGCACGGAGGAAGACCAGGCCCGCATAGACATCAACATGGCGGGCTTCAGTGTGAGTGTAACCCGAGTTCAACTCAATCCTCAGTAGAAATACCGCCCTCCCGCGCCATAGAATTCCCTGCCTTTCAGTGGCATAGCTGGCTAAAGCAGTGTTTATGAGAAGTGGACGGTCACGTGTCACGGGCATCTGGGTTGTACTGATAACGAAGAGGTGATTTATCCACCTGTGTGAATGAACCCGCGGGCGGTGTCCCTGTGTGTCCGACAGGAGAAAGATGACCTGAAGAGGGCAGAGAGCATGCTCCAGCAGGCCGACAGGCTAGGCTGCCGGCAGTTTGTCACTCCGGCCGACGTCGTCAGTGGCAACCCCAAACTCAACCTGGCCTTCGTGGCCAACCTCTTCAACAAATACCCGTCTCTTACCAAACCGGAGGGGGAAGACATTGACTGGGGGCTGCTGGAAGGTGAGACCTGAGAGTCACTTTTGTCTGTCTGTCAGTCATGAGGCTGCTTTTTTTTTGGTCTTTTTTTTATTTTTATTTTTTTAAATAGCTTTTACATGAATAGTAAAAACAAACAGACAGGTCAACATGGGTATCGTGGTTTTAACTTATCCTGAGCAATTAGCTTTGCGTTGTGGGTTACTCTGTCCATACTTTGTCCATTAACCCTAGAGGGGGAGGGGGTGTTACTGTGGAGAACTGTAACATAGCATCAAGGTGCTTCTCCAGTCCTAGTAGGTCCATACAGAAACCCTGTATTCCCCTAATAAAACACTAAGTCACAGAGCATGAGGCTGCTTTAATACCCTTGTTTCTGACCTCATAAATCCTCCATAATTCCTGTTTGCTTCTCAGGTGAGACTCGAGAAGAGAGAACATTCCGGAACTGGATGAATTCCCTGGGTGTAAACCCACATGTCAATCATCTGTTTGGGTATGTTTGCGTGTCCACCAAATTCAACTAATGATGTGACTACTCTCCTTTGTAGTAGAAATGATCGGGGCTGAAGTATCCATCTCATGTTCTCTTCCAGGGACCTACAGGACGCCTTGGTCATCCTTCAGCTTTATGAGAAGATTAAAGTACCTGTAGACTGGAACAACAAAGTGAACAAGCCTCCATACCCCAAGATTGGAACAAACATGAAGAAGGTGGACCATAGAATTACACATTATTTATCTGTTTGTTTTTGTCTGATAAAAGTCTGATAAATCACAAGAACCAACAGTAGAAATGTCATGTTATTGTTTTTTTTCTTCTCAATCTTTGTTTTCTTTTTGAAGTTGGAGAACTGCAACTATGCGGTGGAGTTGGGCAAGACGACAGCCAAGTTCTCCCTGGTTGGCATCGGCGGGCAGGACCTGAACGACGCCAACGCAACCCTGACTCTGGCCCTGGTCTGGCAGCTGATGAGGAGGTGAGATGGCCGTGGTTCATCCGGGAGAATCGGATATTTCCAAGATTAAATGAAACGGGAAAGAAAGGGCAAAATATTGGATGTATTGTTGTAATGGTCACCGTACAGACACCAATTATATATGTTTAGTTTTCAGTTCTCACTGGTTTCCTTCTCTAGATGTGTTGCTTGCGTTTCCAGTAACCAAACTCCTCCCACAAGTTGTTATTTTCTCGCCAGACTTGCTAGGTGGGGTCATGTGTTGAAGTGGGTGGTGCATGTGCTCCAACTAGAACTCCCTGTTTGCCGTGGCTTGGAGCTAGAGTGGCCTCAAGGCAGACGGCAGTGTTTACGATGTGCCAAATATTTCTCTCACCCATGCGCAATTGTTTGTTCCTCAGTGCTGCAGGGTCATAGAAGAATGAGTTATCACATTCTCGCAGCCAAGTTCCACATTTACCGTATTGTCGTATTGTTAATCTCTTTTCCGACTTGAAAATTGGATAAACAGCCTTTCCAAAGCTGCATAGTAATGCTAAACGAGATATCAATCATGTGGTAAAAGTGCCTGGTTAACACAGTATCTCCCTCTATGTCCCTAGATACACTTTGAACGTACTGGAGGACTTGGGAGATGGACAGAAAGCAAATGATGACATCATTGTAAAATGGGTCAACACTACTTTGTCAGAGGCTGGGAAAACAACCAAGATCTCAAGCTTCAAGGTTAGTCAAGATTTACTTATACTTTTCATACTGCATGTGTCTATTGTCCCCAAATAAAATGTAATGTATGCATCTTTGGTCTGTGGTGACATTTTTTAAATCACTTTTTGTTACTTGTATATTTTCCTACAATTGGCAGTTTAAAGCCCAATTTATGCTTCGTCGCTCGACACTTTTAAAACCATCACTCAACACTTTTGACTTTTGTGGGGGAAAAAGTGTTGCTGAGGGCTGTCGCGCACCAACGTTTTTTTCTAATGTCGCTGACTTCGTCACAAATTGTCGCTCAAATGTGATTGGATAGCTAGATAGAAGGCTTGTGCGTTGCCATGGATATGCTTGTTCCACAGCCTTGTTTTAGTTTTGGCTGTCATTTGACGTTTGGCTGTCATGGAAGGTGTAGAGGAACGTCTCTCCGAGCTTGAGAGGAGATATCCCCATCTATACAATTCATCCCTGCCCAAGTACTGCGGAAAAGAATGAAAACAAAACACAATGAAAACTGCTCTCTGAACAACCTCTTTACCGCAGATTAAACTCTTTCCCTCAAAGCCGCTTCTCTCAGAATGACAACAAACGTGCAACAGAATGACAAGCGCACGGCTGATTGAGACTGAAGTGTCGCCCGAAGCATAAATGCAACATGTTAAGCGACACTTTTATTTTGTCGAGCAACATTTGTCGAGCGACACTTTTCAAGAAGCATAAATTAGCTTAAGTATTGTGCTTTTTGAAAGCAAGACCATTTAAAATCTTGCATACTTTTTACTTTGCTGTCAGATCGCCTTCTCGTTCACCCAACTACAGTATATTCAACCCGCTCTTTCTGCCTGCTCCTCTAATATTTATCATATAACCTTTCTTAATAATCCATATTAATTTCAACTTCTTTCTTGTGACTAGTAACATTAAAACTATCTAAACTTGCTTTCAGAAAGCACACAAATGTCCCTCCCCCCCAAAATATACCTCTTCTAGTTTTATTTCATTGCTAAGCAAAAATACTCAAACAGCTATTTAAAAGATTGCACTCTTGGTTGGCCTACCCTGTTTATCAGGACAAGGAGATCAGTAGCAGTTTGCCAGTGGTGGACCTGATTGACGCCATTCAGCCCGGCAGCATCAGCTACGAGCTGGTGAAGACTGGCAGCCTCTCGTCGGAGGACAAGCTGGAGAACGCCAAGTAAGACCTTCACAACTACAGCACTGCTTGATGACAGAAACCATTCATGACTTCTGTTGCCTTGTCCCAGTAGTAATCTCCAGGAAATGCCTGTACCAATACTAAATGAACCAACCTGAACATATTGGTCTTCTTAGATATGCCGTGTCGATGGCGAGGAAGATTGGAGCGCGTGTCTACGCTCTCCCGGAGGATCTGGTGGAGGTTAAACCCAAGATGGTGATGACGGTCTTCGCCTGCTTGATGGGCCGTGGGATGAAGCGGGCTTAACGCGCGGGCCGTGCCCCTCCCGGCAGCGCCGGACGCCCACCAGAGCGCCATCACCTCGGTGAATGGGCTACCGGCTTGAAGTAACGAAGGCTATGGAAGAAAATAATGTTACCAACAGACATTTAAGATCTTTGCAGTCAAACCCTACAATTTCCATGTTGGGATTACCGCCTTCTTAGACTATCAGAGGTGTGTTTACTGCAGAATGATGTGACCTCTTCTTAGGGAAGCCCATGATGTAAAGTTGCTGAAGACAGGGCCACATGTTACAGAGGACAACTTGGTATGTTACTAATCAATACGCAAAGCCTTATTGATTAATGTATAAGAATGCTGATTTAAGTATGTATGTATTTTTTGCAGCAGATAGTGTCTGAGTATTCTTCTTCCTCAGATTAATAATGTGCGACTATATCCTTGATGTTTACACAGAAACACATTCATGAAATTCATACTCCGTGAATAACAATGCTTGAATGGGCAAAAGTGAAGTACGAGAGGTTAGAGGTTGTGTGTTTGAGAGGTTGGAGATTTATGTGTTATGTGACATTCTAAGACGCTAACGTGGAAGCAGCCAGACTCTGCCTCTCCCTTAATGAAGTGCATGCATATCGCATATCTTAATAATTGGTATCAGCTACATATCTCTATACAGAAGCCATAAGGTCAAACCTTAGTTCTGACCAAGCCTGATGTGCTGTGCGCGTTATTCTATTTGCATTATTTCCTGGAATTATGACGGTGAGTTGAGAGCTGTTTGGTGTCTCGACTGTCTTTTGTATTGGATTATAGGTTTTTGTCTTTATTACTTTGGATGAAATTGAAGGGCTTACTGATTTCCTTGGTTGTGTTGTGCTGTCTTTTTGTCTTAAATCCAACTTCCTGTGCAACTTCCTTATTCTTTTGTATTCAACATTACCAAAACATATAAACAATATTTTCATTCCAGGTAGCTTCTTTATATTCCGTAGTGACCGGTTACATTGCTCGGTCATGTGTGTACTTGTTTACTCCTATAAAAGTGCTTTATACATAACAATAAATAAGAATATGAGGAACGCAGAAGAATCCACTCTTTATTCTTTACACTGTGAGACAGATTGTAAAGAGGAGGTTTTGACTTGGGCTATTTATTGATAAGGAAGACAATAGGCCAACGTTAATCTTCTTTCCAAAGGAAAAGGAACTTTGTCTCTGTCGACCTACAATTTCCTGTCAACAAAACATTAACACAGGCCAAGGATTGGCTGTCCTAGTTTACCCTCTTGTTTTCTTGTGCTGTGGTGTGAAGTCTTCTGAGACTGAAGTCACTGTGGACCAGCCCTGTAGGCAGTTTAACCTCCGCTGTCTGTAGATCCAAACTCTGTTGATAAGCAGTTATCTTACCTTTTGCATAATCCAACTCTCACCTGTCCCAGACTCTTCCATACAGCGTACCAGGAGTGTAGAGGGATAGTATAGCATGCCCATCTACACCAGGAGTATACTGTATGGAACCCAAGTTGAATTGGTTAAACTTGGTTAGCCTACATATACACAATATAAATACCGCCCATCTGCACCATGGAATTGCTAGCTTGTCGGTGGTGTACTGTAGCTGATTGCAGCTGTGTTTATGAGAGGTGGTCACGTGGTCGTAAGTCAGAGGACCCGAGTTTGAACCCAGTGTCGGCAAATAGGGCGGAACCAACACGGAGCGACGCAGTGACACCTGTGACATATGGTGTACTGTAGAGTGCCTGTCTGCCCCCTGCTGCAGTAGGCTACTTACTACTGTCCAACCCCCCATGGTAGTTTGCTGGGGTGTCAGGGTAGTGATTATACAGTAGAGAATACTGGCGTCAGAATGTTGTTTGCTGTTCACTAGCCTGAATCCCAGACAGATGTCTAAACTGCTCGCTACCATCCCCCTCGGAGGTTCTCAGTGGAACCCCATTATTTTAGAAAGGACTTGATGAGTCGATTCTGCCACGGTCCGTCAGAGAGCTTGATGAGGAAAGAAATGAGCGCCAGACAGCTGGCTCTCGTGAGCTTCATTATCTGGGCTTCAGGCATCGACTGAGGTGAGGCTTTGTGTGTTTATGCGGTGACGCTGAATCTCTTTCTATAGAGGGAGATTCATCTCCCAGCACAGGTGACTTGCTGAACAGGCTTGAGCCTGGTCCTAGAGCTTTGCCTTGAGAGAGATGCCTTCTGCAGTGGGGTAGAACAACCAACTGTGCTGCCTGGAACAGTATTGTAAACACCGTTTTTATATACTGTACTATATATATATATACTTGAGTGCTCTCTCCACAGTATTTTCTTTCCTTCTCTCCTCTCCCCTTCTTCCCTCCTTCCTCTCCCCCTCTCCTCCCCTCCTCCCCCCCTCTCCTCCCCTCCTCTCCCTTCTACCCATCCTACTCTGCCAAAGTCAGTCCATTGAAGTACCTGTTGACGCACACAGGTGGACAAGCCGTGCCTTTGCTCTCAGGAGGAGAAGACAGCGGAGACGTCCAAAGATGATGAACATAAAAGAGGGGCCAGCTGACAGAGAAAGGTGGAGGTATGGCGGGTATTGGCACTGTTGAGTGCAATATATTGTCTTGCTTTTTCAACTTCTCAGGAAGGAATTCATTGGCTGGAAAGAAGATGTTGCTGCCGGTCTGTGATATGAACATGGATTTTATTGGAGTAACTGGAGTCAAGCGCAGTAGGAACTAGCTGGTGAGAACTTCCTATCTGTCTGCCAACAACACTCTTCTCCACCTCCAGCTGTGCCTTCACTAAACACTTTTTATTTGGGTGAACTGTCCCTTTAAAAGCACATATGGATTTTAATTACCTGATAGCAATGACTTTTATATGGAATTGTCTGATTGTTTTGCCTCTGTTTTTTTGGTCTGTTTTCTTAAACCTATGGTGACTAATGTTGGGTCAACAGACAATATAGGACATTGTTACATATATTCATCACTGTAGCAACCTATTCACGGTCATGAAACGCACCTGACATGCATTAGCCTGTCTTTCTATGTGGTGAAATAGACCTGTTGTTAGCGAGCTCTGATGTGGAGAGCTTGTCCTGGGGGAGCAGAGCAGGCTGGCTCACCGAGCACAGTGCTGCGACTGACAGGGTGTTTTCCTTAATGATCTGCTAATTAGTACAACAGTGATTAGTGTTGCCTAACACCCCATCATTTGTCTGCCTCTTCTGTCTATGAGTCAGACGAATTGTCCTAATACTCCCCCTTCCCAGTGTTTTCACTATTAGATGTTCATCACAGTACATCACAGTTTTTAATAGACTGTTGGAATCTGGTAAGCAGATCCTTGTGAAGCTTTCTAGCAGATCTGCTATACAGTTATTCCACTGTGATCTGAAATTCACAAGGCTCAGATAAGCATTTGAATAATATTTACTACAGTTTTCTCATGCATCGTCACATCTCCTTGCCTGTAAATGTAGCGTCCCCCCCGTAAGTATTGAGAACATCCTAACCCTAACATCCTGGTTGACAAACTTGGTTGCTAAGGATGACTGGTCACCACGGCGACCACAGTTTCTCTAACCCCAGATGAGGGACTATGGCAGCCTGGCAGCTCCCAGTTGTCCCCCTGTCCCCCTGCTCTAATCTGTCAGACGCACTGGAGAGAGAGGCTCCCCTGGAAGGACTATCCTCTCACTCTCCCCACTCAGCTGAAACACCTCAGCACAGCTAAGGGCGGATATCAAATGATCACAGTGTAACCCCTACCAAGTGCTTCTACAGTATGATCATAGAATTTAGATGGTAGTGTGTCATATTAAATGGCTCCCGTTTCTTCTCGTCTCCAGCCAGAGCTGAAGATGACGGGCCAGGTGGCCGACAGAGACCTGTCCCCCCATCGTCTCTCAGCGAAGACGACGGTGGAGGAGGAGCTGGAGAGAGCTGAGAGTTCCCTCAGCAGGTGGGTCCCTAACCGCTGCGTGGAGATTAATCCACTTCTCTAATCTGCACTCACCGCTCTTCCTGTTTCACATCGTACCACTTGGGGCTCTATTTTGGTCACACAAAACCACTGGGGCTATCGTCAAAGGCTACTCCTTTGGCATGTTTTTGTGCAACCTAAATGTGCGTTTGCCAGGATCTCGCAAAGTTTGCCTGAAAGTAGGTGGAGCTGTTCATGGGATTGTTGGGAGACAAAATAGCCTACAAAAAAGTTAGCATTACAGCTCATTTATGTGTTAGATGGCACACCGGATTGGCTTGCACCAGTTTTTTCCACCCCTTCACTGGACATACCTCCACGATAACACTTTAGAATAGCTATCCCTTAAAAATAGTTAAAGGAAATGCATGTTTAGCCCTGTTTTAAGGTTATTTATGATCATATACAATGGTTCAGATCAAAACAAAGACAAGAAGCTCACCGAGGGGGTAATTGGTGTCCGTTGGTGTTCTGACATCAAATTCGCCGCAAAGTAGGAATCCTGTAGGGTTTTATTGATCATTTTATGAAATCCATTGACTTGTATTGAAGTGATTTAAAACTATGCCTTATAAATAGTTAATAGATCACAAACAGGTTATTTAGTAAACTACTTACTGTTGACTTGTTAAATATTTGTTAATAGTTGATCCACCTACAGTTGGCCCCATCTGGTCTTCCATCAGGGGACCTATCTAAACAAATTAATAAATGTTTAGAAGTGAGTAACAAATAATTATTTACATGTTAGTAAATATATTTGTTAAGACCATGTCAATAGTTTATAGACCTTAAGGCTACTACTTGTAGTTTTACTGTCCATAGCTCAGGATGAGCAGAGCTTTCATTCGAGCCTAATAATTTATGAAGACTTTATGACAATCTTTAAGAAAATTGACCTTTTGGAGCTGAAAATCAGCAGCCATCTTGGATTTGAAGGTCAAAAATAGGTCAAATAATAGAAACAACATCAATTATGAATTCCTTGACCCAAAAAGTCCCAGAAACCATGTACTGTGCAGCACTGTAGGCCAAACCATTGAAAAGATAATTTCGAAGATTAATTTCAGTTGGATCAGTAGTCAGGGAGTGGGAGGAGTTGTCGACTTGGGGTATATGAAAAAAGATATTGAAATATTCATAGTTAGTCCCTTTACTCCATCCTAAAAGCCATTCTCCTGTGTAAACTTTTGCTGTTTCTGTTTATTTTTCCTGACCGCCTGATTTATGAGATAATCTCGCCCTGTGTTTTGTTTGACTTTTGCCCAAAACATTTGACGGTTTCCTTTGATGACAAAATAGAGCCCTTAGTGGGGCTCTTCCTCTTTTTCTCTTTTTTTTTTCCTGTCTGTGTGTGCTCTGTCTCTCCTCCTAGAGTGCCATCAGCGTGTGACGACACATCCTCAGAACTACAGCGAGTAGCTGCTCTGGATCCTCATGGGGGAAACTCCAGGAACTCTGTCCGAGGAAGGGGAGCTCTATCAAGGTAGGTCTGGCCACTCAATAATGGTCTACATTACAAACACTAGTTTATCTGAGAGTATCCTGACTGGAGGCCTCACAGCCTGGTACAGCGACACCACCGCCCACGACAGGCACGCCATCCAGACGGTGGTGAAGACGGCGCAGAAGATCATCGGTGTGGAGCTTCCAGCCAACGAGCATCTCTACAGCCAACACTGCCGCAGGAAGGCCATCTCCATCACAAAAGACACCAACCACCACAGCTACCACCTGTTTGCACCACCTCGTCGGAGAAACGGAAGATGGCTGAGCATCAAGGTCAACAATAGCTTCTTTCCTGGCTCAGCCCACAAGCTCAACAGCCAACAGCTGCAGAAGACCTGCGATTGGTCTGTTCTGATGGACCAGTCTCTCAATCCCACTCCACTGCTCTTGCTGACACCATCCCAATAGGGATCACCTTGTCTATACAATAGGAGAGGATGATACTGATAAGACTGCTAGACAATGGATAGTATAGTAAATTAACAGTTTGGGAAACTTTAAATGTAGCTTAGTACCTAGGACCAGAAGGAGGAACTGATTAACACTGATACTGTAAGGACAAGCGATTACAAGAATTCCAATGTACCTCTACCCGTATACATGGCAAATAAACTTTCTATTCTATCTAATCCTGATTTTGTGAGTGCAGCCTTTTTGTACAGGAGCCACTCTTGCCTGACTCCCTTCTCTCCTCCCTTGCTCTTCCTTCCTCATCTCTCTCTCTCTCTCTTTCTCTCTTTCTCTCTTTCTCTCTCTCTCTCTCTCTCACGACCAGATTGGTGAGCTTGGTGGTGATTCTGAGGGAATGGGCACACAGGAGCCTGCTGGAGAAGGAGGAGCGTCCAGACTCTTTCCTGGAGCGCTTCAGGGGGCCAGAGCTGAGAACTGTCCCTAGTCGCCTCAGCAATGCGCAAACCGATGCCAATGGCAACAACACCAAAGGGATCTTTAAGTAATTCCTCTCTCTTATGGTTGCATAATGCACTTTACATGATCACAGATCACATCATTCCACATGCGAAAATTACAGTCGGTGATTTATTGTTGGCCTACATTTGATCATACCAGATATACATTTAAAAATGTATAGGAAAATCTGACTTATTTAACTTCCCATTAAAATAAAAGAGGTGGTGTATGACCCACTGTTTGCCATGAACCACTCTGTTTCAGGAAAAAGTGGGGAGTGTTTGTGGTGGCTCCAGCAGATAACATGTACTACCGTTGGCTGTTTGTTATTGCCACAGCTGTTCTCTACAACTGGATCCTTGTTGTGGCTAGGTAATAACTTTTTTTCCCTTTGGATTATACTTCAGATCTTCAGAAGTGGAATGTTTCTTTATGAGATTTTTATGACTTAGATGAATGAAAGTGCTGTCTGGTAAAAAGTTGGAGCCAGACAGCGTGCAATGTGCTTTGTTCTCTATCTACAGGGCATGCTTTGACCAGTTGCAGACAGACAATTATATCTGCTGGTTGGTGATGGATTATCTCTCTGATGCTGTGTATATATTGGACACCTGTGTTCGACTTCGCACAGGTATGTCACACACTTCTTTTGTTCAAATG
Source organism: Borostomias antarcticus (assembly GCF_949987555.1). Classification (NCBI taxonomy): domain Eukaryota; kingdom Metazoa; phylum Chordata; class Actinopteri; order Stomiiformes; family Stomiidae; genus Borostomias; species Borostomias antarcticus. The sequence continues at coordinate 17,812,620 of NC_140248.1, forward strand.
GAAAACAAGAGAGAGAGAACCTGGACAGCTGTTGAGACAGTAATCACAGCACTGATAGTGTTGTCCTCTTCATTCTCCAGGCTTCCTGGAGCAGGGTCTCTTGGTGAAAGACCTCTCCAAGCTAAGAGACAGCTACATCCACACGTTCCAGTTCAAGCTGGATGTGGTGTCCATCCTGCCCACTGACCTGGCCTACATCGCCACAGGAATCCACACCCCTCAGCTCAGGTTCAACCGCCTGCTGCGCTTTCCGCGCATGTTTGAGTTCTTCGACCGCACCGAGACGCGCACCAACTACCCCAACATCTTCCGCATCTGTAACCTGGTGCTCTACATCCTGGTCATCATCCACTGGAACGCCTGCATCTACTTTGCTATCTCCAAGTCCCTAGGGTTCGGTTCTGACACCTGGGTGTACCCCAACATCTCCAAGCCCGAGTTTGCCTCCCTGACTCGGGGCTACGTCTACTGTCTCTACTGGTCCACCCTCACCCTCACCACCATCGGGGAGATGCCTGCACCAGTACGGGATGAGGAGTACCTGTTTGTGGTGTTCGACTTCCTTGTCGGGGTGCTGATCTTTGCCACCATCGTGGGAAACGTTGGCTCCATGATCGCCAACATGAACGCCACGCGTGCAGAATTTCAGGCTCGCATTGACGCCATCAAACACTACATGCATTTCCGCAGGGTCAGCAAGGATCTGGAGGCGCGCGTCATCAAGTGGTTTGACTACCTCTGGACCAACAAGAAGGCAGTGGACGAGCAGGAGGTCTTGAAAAACCTGCCCAACAAACTACGGGCTGAGATAGCCATCAACGTTCACCTGGAAACCCTGAAGAAGGTGCGCATCTTTCAGGACTGCGAGGCGGGGCTATTGGTGGAGCTGGTGCTTAAGCTCCGCCCCCAGGTCTACAGCCCGGGGGACTACATCTGCCGGAAGGGCGACATCGGGAAGGAGATGTACATCATCAAAGAGGGGAAGCTGGCCGTGGTGGCCGAAGACGGGGTCACGCAGTACGCTCTCCTCACCGCTGGCAGCTGCTTCGGGGAAATAAGTATCCTCAACATACAGGGCAGCAAAATGGGAAACCGCAGGACCGCTAACATCCGCAGCATCGGCTACTCTGACCTGTTCTGCCTCTCGAAGGACGATTTGATGGAGGCGGTGACAGAGTACCCGGATGCCAAGAAGGTGTTGGAGGAGAGGGGGCGGGAGATCCTCACCAAGGAGGGCCTGCTGGACGAGAATGCCGCCAGCGCGCCAGTGGGTGGAGCGGACACAGAGGAGAAGGTGGAGAGGCTGGAGTCCTCCCTGGACACCCTCCAGACCCGCTTCGCCCGCCTGCTCTGCGAGTACACGGACACTCAGCGGCGGCTGAAGCAGCGCGTCAGCGTCCTGGAGCGCCAGCTGTGCCACACGGGCTGCGGGACCCTCTCGCGCTGCGGGACCCTCTCGGGCGCCGACCCGGACACTGACGCCGAGGAAGAGATGCCGGCTGCTGCTGCCAGTGCGGATGAGCAGACACGATAAACATGGACACGATGTGCTCATGACAGAGCCCAATGTTCAAAGCTGAAAGCTACCTCGGTTAATGTGATTTTTGTTCTAGCTCTCCAGATGTTTACATCCTACTAAAACAACAAACATGGGCATGTTTACTGTAATACTTTAAAACATGCACAATAAGACACTGACCTTTTCACATTAAGGTTGTGATGAAACCTTTATGTCATTTTGCATTAAACTATCATGGGACTATTGTCACTGACTTTTTTCTTTGAGATAAATGTAATTTGAGTTCTTTAGGAAGGGTACAATGGTTGAGTCAGTTCTCTTGATGGAATGGAACACTGTGTTTCTAGCAGCTGCTCATGGGATAAGGTCCCTGGGAATGTGGTGCACACACACACAAAACACCCACACACACACACACAAACACGCACACAAACAAGTCCTTACCTCCTTCACACAAACACACACACACACACATGGTCATGGTCATGTTTTCAAAGAGTATCAGTGACAGCACAGAGCCCACCTTGACTCATAACAGAAACTGAACAACCAAATGCAAGTTGACTCAGTGATCAGCTGTTGGACTTTTTGGGGAGATGTGTTGTAAACATTGAAACATTGGTGTCAGTTTGTACACTGTCAGTAATAATAAAATATGATACAATGTGACCAGCTTGTACACTCGTCAGTAATAATGCAAATAAAGACACAGGTGTTCAGTTAACTATACTTGACAAAGTATACCAATAAGAAAGGTCCCTAACTGGTTGTTCCATTCTATCAGTGTTCCCACAGGTTCCCCTCTGAAACCACACATATGGCCCTCCAAGGACAGATACGTGGCTTTTATTCACCGTGAAAAAAACAATCTTGCAGCCTTCCATGTTATAGCTGAGAGGAAGCAGCCAGAAAGGGACTTCAGACAGCTGTTATAAACAGCCCCTTCAGTTTTTTTCCCTTGTGACAATTACCATCTACAGTCAGCTCAAACTGTTTTGTTTGTTTACTTTAGGGTCACATAGCTACTTAGTACTTTCACTGGGGCAGCTGTGGCTCAGTGGCAGAGCGGGTCGTCCAATGATCCTCCTGTCCACATGTCGAAGTGTCATTGGGCAAGACACTGAACCCCAAATTGCTCCCAATGAGCACCTTGCATGGCAGCTGCCGCCATTGGAGTGTGAATGGGTGAATGAAAGGCCTTCATTGTAAAGGGCTTTGGATGAAAGCTATATAAGTGCATCGCATGTGTGTGTGAATGGGTGAATGAGAGGCCTTCATTGTAAAGAGCTTTGGATAAAAGCGCTTTATAAGTGCAGTCCATTTATCATTACAATTTACCATTCACATGAAATACTGGTTAAGTGCAGCTGATGTAGGCTACAGTCATGTTGAAAAGCCTTAGCTGTCGTTGTAAATAAAACTCACTTTTTAGAGTATTGTGAGTCTGACTTTTTTTTTTTTTTTTTTTTTAATCTTACATTTTGGAAATGGACAATTTATAACACCTGTGATTTTCGGCTTTATGAATGATATGTTCTATTCTTCTATATTATGATAATGACAATATCACATTCCTGTAGTCTAGTTATTGTTGTTACTGTATAACGGGCCTAATATAGCAATAATTATTGCACGTTTGTATTATAATATAATAAATAATGCACTTGTTTTTGGGAGTCCAGTATGTTGCAAGACAGGCGAACTCCTTCACAGTAGAGGTCGCACTACTCCTCTGGACAGCTCAGAGTTGAACTAGAAGTGCGCGCACATCGCATGCGCCTTCCATCCATTTCTTCTCTTAGTGAAAACGAGGAGTAAGGTAACTGTAGTTGTTTAAATATTTAGACGTTTTGCTCTGCTTTAGAATTACCTGTTTTAGAGTATATTTACGTTATATATGGAGACTGATAGGTAGCTAGCTAAAGCAAGGCTTAGCTAGCCGGTTGTGTCCAGGCTAGCATCGGCAAGTAGCGTATGCTAGCTAGATAGTAACCTCTGAGTCCTTAGCTGGCTAGTGTGTTAGCTCTTTCTGGTTTGCTAGCTGCATATAAATGTACGATATTAGATATACTGTAGCTAGTGTTATAGCGTAACTAATCCCCAGCCTTTACAGCTTTCTACCTAGTATCGTTAGCTAACGTTAGCAAGTGTTAGGTAGCCCTGCTAAATTAGATAACGTTAACCAGGTAACGTTAATGTGCGGTTGTAGGCTAAAATTGGCTCGCTAGGTAAGTGCCTTGGCATGCTGATGTGACAGTAATAGTCTCGTGAAATCTCATGTTTAATTTCTCTCTTGTGTTTCATTTCCTGGATAGAACAATGAGTGGTGGATTCAACTTCGGCCAAACCGCCAACACGGGGTTTAGCTTTGGTGCTGCCAAACCCACCGCTGCACCAGCCCCTACAACAGGCTTTGGGATGGCGACCTCCACACCTGCAGCCGCAAGTGGCGGCTTCTCATTTGGGACCCCCAACCCTGCCCAGCCACAAGCAAATGCCCCACAGAGCTCTGGCCTCTTTGCAATGCCCATTCAGGCAAGCACAAACCAAACTGGAGGAGGGTTCAGCTTTGGAACTCCTGCACCGAGCAATGCTACTGGAGGAGGTTTCTCATTTGGGTAAAGTCAGCTGTATAATTTGTCACAGATACTGCTTTCTAAAAGTGCCAGCTTGAGATCACTAGTATCTACACTACAATTGTTGTCAAGTGGATTTTCATATACCCCTTTTTTGTCACTAGGACCCCCACCACTAAGCTCAACCTTGGGACACCAGCACCTTCTCAACCAGCAACAGCTGGGATGACTTTGGGGGTAGCACCATCAACCCTTACCTCTGGCACAGGCTTCACCCTTGGCAGTGCTCTCTCCACTCAAACCACCGCCTCTGTCCCTTCTGGAGGGGGATTTAGCTTCGGGACCCCCGCGGGCCTCGGAGCCCCAGCTGCCATGCTCCAGCACCAGCCCCAGGCCCAAGCCCAGCCAGCAGCACCTACAACAACAACAACAGCAGCAGCAGCAGCAGCAGCAGCAGGGCTGTCTTTAGGCGGAGGGTTTAGTTTTGGTGCAGCCAAAGTCCAAGCCACCACGGCCCCAGTCCCAGCCCCTATTGCCACCATGGGGGGAGGGTTCTCCTTTGGGAATAGCGCCCCAGCCACACTCTCCCTGGGCAGCCAGCCTTCAGGTGGGTTCTCTGAGCCACGTGGCTTTCCAGTTGATGGTTCCAGAATGTATGGGCACATGTATGTGTTGAATCCATTTTCCATCCTTTGATGTCAGCTCGTCTCTGCTTCCCCAGGTCCAACACTGAACGCCGCAGCGCCAGCTCCAACAGCTGCAACACAGGGTGGCGGATTCGCTTTTGGGGTCAAACCAGCAGGTAAAGACACTCATGTGGTGATTGTGGACATTTAGTAAAACCAACATCTGTACATTTTATACAAAGGGAATTATTCTCTAATCCCATTCAAACAGGTCTATAGCCTACACTGATGAAGGCTCCCTAAGTGAAAGTCTAATAATACTGTTTCCATCTTTGTTCCGAGCTGTTGTTGTCTACTGTACTGCGGTTTCCTCGTGGGTGACGTCGTTCTCCGTCTCTCCCACCTCACCACTTCCCAGACAAACGGAACACAGCTTTAAGCCCCATTTCCATAGCATGGTACCAGGTCAACTCAACTTCATTGACTTTACTGGTCGTCATGTCATAGCATAGAAAATATATATTTTTCCATGACAGATTAAGCCTAAACAATCGCAAATACATTCCATTATGTCAAATCACTTCCTTGTATGAACTTGAACTTGAGTGCGGCCGCGGTAGTCTCCCAAACGAATAAATACCACTCATATGAACACAACTGCTTTTCCTAGTTCATTCTTGTATTAACTAAGATATCTGCTATACTCTGCTATATATATACTTTTTCCCATGACCATGGCCTTTAGTAGCTACTGAGATGGGGAGATGGGTTCAAGTTTGAAGAAGTTAGAGTTTATTTTCCCACATGGCAGTATGATACTGAAATACGTGGGCATTACAATTCAAGGCACAAAAATTACATAAATATAACATAATAAAATCAACCCATTGAGAATAGCAAGTACAACAGGCAGTCAATGACAGTCCTTGGTTGATGAGGGACGTGAGGAAGGGGTTACATAGGCGCTGGGTAGCCTATACTGACAGTTGTTCCGGGGAAGATGCGTGCGTTGGATATGAAGGCTGGAGCAGCGCATTGGCTGGTTACAGCGCATTTCTTGGGCTGCAGCGCCCTCACTAGTTGTCGCCCCACGCGTATCCGTGTCCAAACCCGCCCGCCCGTACGGATTCTGTCATTTTAGATGGATCGTCTTCATACCAAAATATGGCTATTCATTCTAAGTTGTTTGTTTTTGTTTCTCAAAGCAACCCCAGCTCTGGCCATGTCTGCCCCAGCTACACAGGCTGCTCCCACATTAGGTGCTTCACTCTTCGGCACGCCGGCCTCCATAGCCCCTGCCACAGCAGCGGCCTCTGGCTTTACAAGTGAGTTAGGCAACCACATGCACCAACTCTCACCCAAGTTAAATTGATGCGCGCCAAACTAAATTGTGAGTGTCTGACAAACCCTTTCTGCTCTGAAACTACTTTTAATCCAAAATCTGCCAATTTTTTAGCATGCTTAATATGAGAAGTGTTAGCAAATGACTAATCTTGTGGATCCTCTCTGATGAACAAGCCTTTCTGATGCTTTCTGTCTGATTGTTGCTTGTCTCGTGTTTGCCTCTCCAGTGGGCGCTACTCCCATCCCAGCAGCCGCGGTGGCCCCAGTAGCCTCCACCGCAGCAGGAGGGACCCTGGGCTTCATGCTCAAACCCCTGGGTATGGGGATGGGCATGGCCCCGGCTGCAGCAGCTACAGGTAGAGCCACTGGCACCACAATGGGCGCGTTCGTAAATGCGCTCGGAGCGCAGTCGGAGTGCTCTCTGGTCGCTCGGAAATTCGGAGCGCTCTGAGCGTCCCCGTTCGAAAATTCAGAGCACTGCACTCTGGGAGCACTCTGAGTGCGCACTGGGTGCTCTGACTGAAAAGACGGGTGTGTCTGAGCTGACTGACCGTTCGTAAATTAACTGGTTTCAGAGCTCTATGACATTGAAACGCGAGCACTCTGAAATCAGAGCAGATTCTCAGGACGCATTTACGAACGACTCCCACTGTGACCATACAGACCGGACAGGGTCACTCTACAGCACCTATATCGTCTTCAGCAGCTTGTTGGATGAAAAATGTCCTCACTGTTGTAATTGTTTTTTTTTCCAGCTGCTGCCACATCTGGCACTGCCACAGGTTTCTTACTAGGGCAGAAGCCTGCTGGCACCACTGGCATCGGTGTAACAGCACCTATCCCTGGAGCATCCACGGCCAGCATAACTGTCACAGCTAGGTACAGCACCACATTAATACCACTCACTGCACAGGAAATCAGAATGTCTTAACACTGAGTTTTAGAAATCGCTGTAGCAGAGTCAACGGTCAACAAAAATTACATAGGTCCTCATTGACTGATCCCTCTCGATTTGTCATAACGATACATACATATTTAAATGTGTAAAATCTTACAAAAAGCTTGCATATTATAGCTTTACTTAAATCTGCTAGCCATTCCATGCAGTCCTTGGGTGAGTTGGTGGGTGTTCATCATGTTTCAAAACTGACTTGTGTTGGCACTGGCACTTAAGGGTGCTACTTAGTCCTAATGACACTCCGTTACCTCCCCGCAGTGCTCCTCCAGTGATGTCCTACGCCCAACTAGAAGGTCTCATCAACAAGTGGAGCCTAGAGCTGGAGGACCAGGAGAGGCATTTCCTCCAGCAGGCCACCCAGGTCAACGCCTGGGACCGCATGCTGGTGGAGAACGGAGAGAAGGTGAACAACCAGGGAATCAAATCAAACTTTATTTGTATAGCGCATTTCATACACAGAGTCTGCTGCTGAATCCACTCCAGGTTGAAATTTAACTTCACTTAAAAAAAATAAAAAGAATAAAATGAATATTGTCTACCTGTCACAGATCACATCACTGCACAAGGAGATGGAGAAGGTTAAACTGGACCAAAGAAGGTATGGGTTGTTGGATGACTTTTGTTTCTACCGAACAGTGTAAATGACATCCCCCTTGCTATGCCGCTATACGCGGTGTGATGTGTAAATTGTGAATGAACTTGTGTATGGATTCATAAATCTGTCAAGCTGTTAAAACCCCATTCTGTCTGATGGCCTCTTCCTCCCAGGCTTGACCAGGAGCTGGACTTCATCCTGTCTCAACAGAAGGAGCTGGAGGACTTGCTTTCTCCCCTGGAGGAGTCCGTCAAGGAGCAGAGCGGAACGATTTACATGCAGAACGCTGACGAGGAGCGCGAGAGAACGTACGTTTTGCCGAGGCCGCAGGAGAACCGATGCATTGGCGAGTCGTGGCCTTGTGACCACATCTGTTGTGACATCTGCCTACTCATCCCTCTGAAGGTACAAGCTTGCTGAGAACGTGGACGCCCAGCTGAAGAGGATGTCTCAAGATCTGAAGGAGATCATTGAACATCTGAACACGTCCAGTGGGCCAGCAGATACCAGCGACCCGGTGAGGGCGGAGGGGAAATAGCCGCTGCTAGCACTATTAACACATTAGATAATACATTAGATTATTGGTGATCATAACACCAGGGTCTTGGTCTCAAGGCCACATAAACATAGTCTGAGTTTGGGAAGTCAAAGGCTTGGCCTGGATCTTGGACAATACCAAGACCGTTTTGGGTTATTTTCTAATAATAGAAATAATGGTAAATGGACTGTACTTTTATAGCGCTTTTAATCCATAGCGCTTTACAATGGCCTCTCGTTCACACACACATTCACACACCAATGGCGGCAGCTCATTGGGAGCAATTTGGAGTTCAGTGTCTTGCCCAAGGACACTTCCACATATGGACAGGGGATTCGAACCGCCGACCCTACGATCATTGGACCACCCGCTCTACCACTGAGCCACAGCCGCCCCAATTTATTAATTCAAATGTAACTGAGAGGGGATGGTACATCATGAATACTACACGTGCAGTCGATCAGCACAACCCATGGGCTATTTGTGATACCATATCTTCCCTAGTTATTGTGTTTTATACAATGGTATGGTTTGGTTATACATCAACAGTAAATGTTTTGGGATAAATCTAGATAATTTCAATATCTTTTAGATCGCTTTTAATGAACTCCAAAACAAAAGCAGTTCCTAAAATGATCAACGTTGCTAAGCAGTCACCATACCAAATGGCCAGCTCCATCTGTTGCTAGCCAGCTAGTTGACTGCGTGACTTGGAGCACTAAACACAACTGATTTTGGATGTGCAGTGTTGCAGACAACCATCTGTTAGCAGCTTGCTGGGGAGCTATTTCAGCCTCCATAAGACATCTGGCCGCTTGAAAGTGTTCAAATATACGGGTTAAATATTACACATGGATCACCCGGGGAAGGATTGCTTGGCTGCTTTGTCATTGACACTTAACTCTTTTCTCTGTCCCCAGCTTCAGCAGATCTGTAAAATCCTCAATGCCCATATGGACTCTCTTCAGTGGATTGATCAGAATTCAGGTCAGTGAAGACCACCAAGAGCACGTGTAGTGAAAAGCCTTTGTAATAAGGGTGTTAGACAAACATTACCAACTCATGGCGAGTTTGTTTTGTATATTTCACATGATCCCCATCACAGGATCTAGGTGTATATAGGTGTGTATGTATCCTAAATGGTAGCCAACATTAGTTTGTTTTTAAAGCATTTTATGATTTTTATGATCTTGCCTACATTTGTGTTAATCTACATGCATGCATGCAATCAGTGTTATACATCATACGTCTGCAGTCTTCAATTGTTGGCCTCTGATTTGGTTTTCCCACAGTGCTTCTACAGAGGAGAGTAGAGGATGTGTCCAAACTGTGTGACAACCGACGCAAAGAGCAAGAGAAGACCTTTCGCATAACATTTGATTAAAAGGATTGTACGGTGTTATGCTGATGTAAATGTATATTATGTGCATTGTTTTTTTTTACGTAAAAAAAAGATTTTTTTGAAGTCAATGATAAAGATGTGTTTTTAATGCACTTGCAGTTGGGCTTTATAGAATAATTTAAAGGGATAGCTCACTCAAAATGCATACTGTAGTAGCATAGTAACCCTTTGCCTGACTGTACTTGAGCACATAGTACATTGTTGGGGGTGTCAACATAAGTCATGGTATTGTGGGAACTTTTGAGTGAACTATCCCTTCAAAAGTGCTGTTTTTTATGTGCAAACCTTAAAATAAATACTATGAATCAAAGATGGACTGCACATGAATCACCACTCCCTTTTTCTTTTCTTTTTTACCTTAAGAACATATTGTATGTGGTATTTGTTTTCAGACCAAAGCACCACTGTATACAAGTGATAAAAGAACAGTCCATGTTTCAGTATCATAGGAGTACAGGGGGTGCTAATGGCTCCCCTGTGATCATTAACCAGTGGTAAAGATGATGCTCAGATGTTGGGAGTTTGAGTTGATGGGCCTTCTCTGGAGTTTAGTTCTAGAATAGGTAGTGTACAGGGTGGGAGGGGTCAGCGACGATGGCGGTCTAAAATCCTCCACAGACCACACTCCTTTCTTGAGGTAGCAGGAGTTCACTGGTATGTGATTAAAAGGCGGCAAGCCAACACAGTATCCTAGCGCTAGCCAACACAGTATCCCATGTGCTTATTAAACTGAGGAATGACATTGTTAATTGACTTAGATCACATTCTGCAGAACATACCTTATGACAAGGGGTGTATGGATTTTCTTTATTCGCAGTTCAAAAGAGAAATCATGAATGCAAAAGTCCAAATGTAAGGCAGCAGAAAACAGGTGTTTATCCAGTGTTCAACATGGTGTGGGATATTTCACCTCAAGCTCATATCCTCCACACCTATCATTTTCCATCACCTCATAAGCCATTAATAGAATCCAGCGAGGTTCTTGATAGTTTGACAGGATGGCAGAGCAGTGTAAAACTATCATATCCACTCAGCATTTGCTTGAACAACTGATCACTGCAGGTGTAGGAAAGTGGCTACACAGTATAGACAATTAAACTACGCACTTCCTTCCCTCATAACCAACATACTGGGCTTATCAGTGGCTTTGTCTCTTACTGTACATCCCAAGACTGCACTGGTAGCCCCAGAACTAAAGAATATGAGCATTCCATTGATTTCTTTGTGTAAATCTATGACATCATGATATACTAGATCACTGTACAGAAAGGGAACTGTAAGAACAGGATCTTCAAACTAAGAGAGTAGGAAAACATGTGATTGAGTGAGATACAGTAGCACAGTGGAGGACCGCTCATATGCATTGGGGCTGGACCAAAAGCTTGGAGTTTGCCGTCTGTAGCCTGATTGGTTGGGCAGCCTGGTACCCACAGGGCCAGATCCAGTGACTAGCGCATACGCATATGCAGGCTGTGCTTGGGTCCGTCCACACGCTCCAGCTTCTCAAAGTGCTTCCTGGCATTGCGGATGTTGATGAGTGTGGCTGCAGAGGCTACAGGACAGACAATGTATTTATTTAGCAAGTCTCATTACTGAAAGTGAGTTCGCAGGCACACAATGACCTGAGCAAGCACAATGTCGCTAGGTGAGAGTGGTTAACTTACGTATGGAGGGGTCTGACATGATCACCATGACATATGTGTTGGAGGTGAAGACGTCAATGAAGGCTGCAAAGTTGGAGTTCCTAACCTCCATGCTCTGGAAGGAGGCTGCCAGTTTACTGCAATCAAACAAAATAATGCAAGAATCATGAAGGCCGATGCTAGTAGCAGCCTCGAGAGACCATCCTGATCTCACAAGCTCATATTCAGTTTCTCTCGCAAATCAGCCTGGACACTCCATAGCGATCAGTTTGAGCCTGATCAGAAAACAATCTAGCCAATCAGTGTTCTAAGGGGAAATACTAACAGCTATGCTGGGTAGGTTTGGGTGTGACGACAGTGAGGGGCGGTTAAAGTTAGCGTGTTACAGACTGTGATAGACAGATGGTTCATCCAATCACCTGCAAAATATTTTTGAAAGTGCCTGCCCTTTTCCAAACAGTTTCCAACTGAGAGTTCCCAGGTGGTAATGCGAAGCAAACTATCTGGTACGTCAGGTTACCATACATTTTCATTACATTAGCCATTTAGCAGACGCTTTTATCCAAAGCGACTATTGCCAACTAACAATAAATGCATTTAACGTAGGAAAAGCCAATGTACTACTACTTGCCAGAACAGAACTTGCCATACAAGCATCATTAGAGGGAAATGTTCCTTCTGGAGGCTCAACTCACCTACAACTGAGCTTGAACTGTTTGATGATGTTGCTAATCTTCTCAAAGCGGTGAGCATCGCGCTGCTCTTTGCATTGGTAGTGAGAGATCACCTGCAAGTCACAACCCAAAATCACACAGGTGCCCGCACCTAGACCGGCACACTCTCCCTGCTTTCTAAAGGCATGTACCCACCCCAAGCCACCTCAAATTGTAGCCCCTACCAGAAAAGTGGCTCGCTCAAACAGAAGGACCTCATCTGCCTCGATGATCTGGGCAAAGTTTCTCAGGTTTGTCTCTAGCTGCTGCACGTTGGGGATGAGCTGGTACACGATGCTGGACCAGGCCTGAGGAGGATGGCAGATGTTTTAATCATGGCTTACCTGAGAACACAAGAGCTTAGGGGCACTCCGAGATTCTGCATCCTTCTACTACACAGTTACTAAACAGTAAGTGTAAAAACAAAATAGATGTTCAAAACCTTGGAGCTGCCCTTTAACAGGCATATGGACAGAGCCTACAGTACCTTATACAGCGTTTCATCCCAGATTGACGTCCTGAAGCAGGTGCAAGCCAATGGTCTAGACAGCCTTCGTAGGTCCTCTTCACGTTCCTTAAAGATCTGTGTGTGTGTGTGTGTGAGGGGGGGGGATTAATCTCATGCATAGTGTTAGCTAACAGACAAAAGCACACCTACATGCCAAGTAGATACTGACGAGGAGGTAGGCTTCTCACCACCCAAAGGAATTTTAACTTTGTCGAAGGGCAGCAATGCATATTTACAGATGTGTCTAAAATATATATGTGTGTGTGTGTGTGTGTGTGTGTATTAAGTGAATGCAAGCTCACCAAATCCCTCTGGTCCTCCTGCACCAAGTCCATTTTGTGCACGAGGCAGAAGACTTTTGCGTCAGGGGAGTTCTGCAAGATGGCTTCCAGACAAGACTGGTAGTAATGCATATCTTTCTCCAGCTCACGGCTCTCTACATCAAACACATAGATCAACACCTCCACATTCCTGAAAATGTTGTCCCTCTGGCTGGTGAAGTAGTTCTCCATGAAGGTTTCTTGTCTGAGGATACAGAGAGCAGAGACACATTTATAGACTAACATGGGGAAAAGATCAGATAGATTGCCATGATGGTCTGACGGTGATATGGGTTTCTCCACATACCCTCCACAGTCCCACAGATTCAGAACCAGATTGCCGAGAAATCGCACGTGTGAATGCTCCACATCAACTAGGTTTGGAGACAAAAGGAGAAAGAGATTTTTAGAGCACTTCAGCAGGACTGCTCATGAAAAGGCGTGATACCAGAATCTTAGTCTGACTCAACGTATGTAGGGTTTTTTGGATAAGCCTTGTCATTCGTTTATTACAGTGACGCCGATTCATGTGGTCGGCCAATCAGTGGCGATGGGAGATTCTCCCAGATTACGTGAAACAACAACCTAGCAACCACTCCAAAGACGACAATGTGACTGGCTTAAAGAAATACGTTTTTTCCCCACTATTCAGCCAGACCTTCCTCCAGCGCTGGCACAGTGTAACCGAAGTGTGTTGATAGGTCTGGCTATGCCAGACTATCACAATCTTGTTTTTTTGGTTTATAAATTACAGGTGTTGTATAGATTTTGATGGAGCAGGCACTTACTTGTGGCCCCAAGGCGACGTGTGTCTCTGGCTATGTAGTTGGCAAAGATGATGGATCTCATGCTGGTCTTCCCAGAACCACTCTTGCCCATCAGCAACACCTTGAAATCAATATATCGCACACAATTAGATATTCATGAGTGATAACCACAGATAACTCAGCTCTTACTGCTCTTCTAAGCCAGTTCTCTGACATGCCTAGTTGATATTTGAATAAAACACAAACAACTGACCAACGTCAATGTTGTGTTGGGTACTTTAATTTACTACCTTTTTCTTCATGGCTGTGCTCGACATCCCCTTTATCGGTCAGGGTGCAGAAAGATGCTTCAAATTATAAAATTGCACTGACGTTCGTCTGCAGCTGGTGTAGTATTTACAGCTACAACATGAACAAAGGAAAGTTGCATTATTAAAAAGAACAACTGGGCAGCTGCCCTTGCTTTTAAGTGGAAATTCATACTCCCCGTTATTTTGGGTAGCACTAGATAGCCTTAGATCATTTTACAACACAATAAAACCCTTGGCAGAAGTGAGTGAGATTTCTGCCAGAAGAAGTTAGCTAGCCTGGCTAGATGTTAGCTCACGAATATACCTAAACAGCTAGCTAGCTACTGTTAGCTAAAGAGGACTAGCAGTATTACGTTAGCTTGCTAACTAACAAACTACCCTTGTCTTTCTCCAGCGTAGCCTGTCTCCAGAGGGAATAACTGTACTACGATCATTTTAATTTGACTCAATCTAGATACGACTGATAATTGTGGCATCGATGGGTATGGCTCGGGAGCTAAGGTTAGCAAGCTAGGTACTGAGCTAGGCTAATTATCTGCTGCTATCTAGTTCAAGCAGCAAAACAAATTCCAACTGTACTAGCTAGCTAGCACTAGCGCATAGTTAGGCTAACAGCAGAAACGGGTTTAGCAATTCGCATTATAGACTAGTAGCGATGTAATTGTCAAATAAACTAGTTCAAGTGAACTTATAATTATTGAAATTTAAAAAGGGTTATTACTTGATCTTGACAGAAGCGAACTGTAACAAGTCCTGGTTGCTGTTCACGCTTTTTTCATGGTGCTGCTGCTTCTGATCGTACTGTCAAACAGAAATTAACACATTATATCGTGTCTCATCTAGTCAAAAGCACGCCAATTCACCTGACGATTCTGGTTGAAATTCCCGAATACTAACTAAAGAAGATATATTTTTAAACCTTACATCAGTAGCTATAAAAGCTAACTTGTCTTGCTTACTGCCTAGCTTACTACGGAGTGACTAGCCTGAGCCTCACACATTTTCACGTGATTGTAGGGGGGGGGGGCAGGGTTGTTTCTGAGCCAAGAATGCGAGAATGCTGCCATCCCAACAGTGTCACATTTCGGCTTCGAAGCATCTGAAGACCGAAATATCAAAACATGCAACAATCTTAAATGTTATTTAAGTGCACACATACATTGTGTAAGATACACTCGGCTAAATGTACTGATGTACTATTGGAAATGGCACAAGAGACTTGTGATCGTAAAAAGTTTATTCTCTAATACCCTAATCAGTGAATACAAATCCACCCCAAGGAATCCAGATGTCAATCAAACTAATCCAACCAATATTTCCTTAAAACAATGCACATCTGGTACAGGTTATAAGAATATATATACACATCAAAATATTTTCGTTATTCACATGTTGAATGAGAAGGTGGGTGAACAGGACAGGACACCAGAAACACATTGGACAAAGGAAAGAAAAAATCTGCAAGGCAACTCATTTCCTGGCATAAGGAAGATCTTTCACAACAACAATAATAAACAGACGTACAGTATATGTCAGCTGGACACAACTATCCCATTTATAATATCTCTATATTTCAGACTTTCGTACATATCTCTTCCACAACCATTTAAGTCTTTGCTATAGTGTTGTAGTGCAGCCTTGGTCTGGAGCTCTCTACTTATGATGAAACCATATCAGTAAGGACCCAAGGCTCTCAAATAGCAAAGACCTTTATAGAAAAATTAGGTCCAAAGAGAGACAAGAGAACATTTTCGATGAGTGATCACATGAGCCAGTGCTCTATGGAGAGGTCCTCATCTACATCTGGTCTCTGAGTTTGGCAAGCCTTTGGGACAGTTCATCCTGCAGACAAGGAGAAAAAGGGATAGTATTGGAGACAGGAGTCAAACCTTATTCACTTTAAAAATGTTTACCATTAATCCCTATTTCCAAATAAATCTATTTTGTAAGTAAACAATTTAATTTACTGTAGGGCTTATTCAAAAGGCTTGTGTAAAGACCAGAGAATGTTCCCGTACCTGTTCTGCAGATGCAACGCTGGTGCCTACAGATCCAGTCTGCCCCTGGGGGAGCTCCATGTTCAGGTCCAATCTAACCCAGGACACACACATGCGCAAAAATTAGTACTGTACAAACACTTAACTCTTTAGTTTTTATTCTAACTAATAGTTTATTCTAACAAAGAAAAGACAATAGTAAAGAATTCTTACCCTGCTTCATCAGCCATTTCATGCATCAGTGAATCCACTTGATTCTGAAACACAATTTTACAGACTTGGAATCTTCTGTTGTTTGTACAAATACTACATTGGCTGACCAGAAACAAATTATAAAGGGGGACTCTGCATATCATATGCTGCTTTTGTGGCTGCAGACTTGATACAAGCCATGATTGACCAGCAAAAGGCCAAACAAGCAGCTTACCTGTGGTGTGGTCAGCGTAGTTGTGCTACTCATGGTGTCCTCCATTTGGGCTGTCTGCACGTCCAGTGTTTCAAACTGACGCTCAAACTTATCCATGAGGCCTGACATCTAAGGAGGACATTCATTAGATTTAATTGAATCCTAATTTATCATCAAACATTTGCAACAACAACAAATACACACAATACACGCACAATCACGCAAACACACACCCTCATGCACATGCGCACACACACACACACACACACACACACACACACACACACACACACACACACACTACCTTTTCCAGATTCATAGACTTCAGTACAGAATCCATTCCTTTGACCACTCCTGCCATAGATTTAGTGACCTGTAGATTGAAGCAACATTACTAGATTAAAATGCTACATTGCTGAACTCCATAAACATTACAGTCATTTAGCTGACGCTTTTATCCAGAGACTTACAATAATTGCATTTAATGTAGGTTGTCAGCGTAGTACTACTCACCAGAACTCACAAGTGCATCTCCCTTATAAACAAGTGACTAGAGCATAATAGTGCTAAAGCCAAAGTGCAAGAATAGCAAAATATAAATACATTAGGTGCTTAAGAGGGAGGATCCTGGTAGTACTTGTTGAAGAGGTGAGTTTTGAGCCTGCAGTGAAAGATGGGCAGCGACTCTACTGTTCTGACGTCAGCGGGCAGCTCATTCCACCACTCCGGGGCCAGGACAGAGAAGAGCCGTGACCGTGTCGATCGACCCCAGGGGCCTCAGAGTGACGGGGCAACCACTCGCCCCGAGGTAGCAGAGCGTAGTGGTGGGGAGGGGGTGTAGGGCTCTTGTGCAATACATACAACATCTTACAGTATTGATTGTTTCATTGATTGATTTTTTGGGGACCAGGGTTCATGATTGCCACAATACGATTACCTGTGAGCGTTGCCCCTACGCAATCCTAGACCTTAACATAATAACATTTGAATACCTGTTATATCACAGGTATCATCTTCACCTCACCTTGTTCATTGTGACCGCCGTTTGGACCCTGGCGGCCACCGCATCAACCCTAGCGCTCATCCTGAGGAAGTTCACAGACTGGTTCTTCTGTCTGATGGCGTTTTCCGCATGGATCCTGGCCACCTCGACGTTTCCTTTCTGAATTGCCTATAAAAGCAACACTGGACAGATCAGCATCCCTATCGGATTCTCATTCACCACCAGAGACAGGTGATTTGATTGGGTGTTTGACCATTAAGGTGTCAGCAGTAACCTATTTACTTTTTTGACTTTGGTCTTCTCTACTTTTTCCTCTTTGTCACATTTCTTGGAGCTCCGTTGAAGTTCTTTGGCAGCAAACTTGAGGTTGAAGAGATGCTCTGTGATAGGTGTTAAAGACTTACAGTTGAATGACTTTAACTCAACTATGAACTAATTGAACTAGCTATACAACATTAACTGATTAGGTAGGGAACTTGCTGGACCAGTTTGTTATACATTATATTTAAATGAGCAATGACAGGTTGCTAAAATTACAACATAAGCACACCAGATGACAGAAATACATTCTTTATCTCGACACTTTAACATACACATCTAGTATATGTATAAACTAGCTACTGTATTGTTGTGTTATGAATCAAAACATAACAACGTTATCAAGAAGCCCACACAGTCATCGCCCTCTTCAAGGCACAAAAACTAGGCTGGGTCAGTGGGCACAGGCCTGGTCCATTTCTGTAACGTAAGCTAGCTCGCTATAGCTGCTATCCCCATTTCGGATCATTTTCGAAAGGATACTCTCCAGGCTCGACATGTTGGTAGACTCTTTGAAGGTCCAAGGATTTGATAGATAATTTGTCTTCTGGTTGACTTTTTCTTGGAGTATACTTCCTTTCTTAACTGTAAAACTTGCGTTTCTGTTGAGTATTTTCCTTTCCTTTACACTTCCTGATAAACTACCCAAATACGATGACGTCACTGTCACGTGTTCATGGGAGTATACAATTTGACGTCATACAACTAGAGAAATAACATTTTGCATGTTATGGAACGTAAAACGCCTGAGCATTCAGTGATATTTAAGCCTATCTTCATGGACTCATTCACATGTATGTCCCTCGTTGCTGTAGTATCGACGCAGCGTCAGCGCGTCTCAGGTTAAACGGGGGGATCAGACAGTGCACAGCCTGCGTTGGCGTAGGAAAGTGGGAGGTGAGCGAGCTTGATTGATGATTAGGTTTGCGTCTCCGGATCACGGCAGCGAGGGAGAGCAGAGAGCAGGATGAGTCACACTGTCTGATATGATATTCACCCTCTTTGCAGCGGCTCAGCCAGCCAGCGCATAAAGACATCCTACTCAGTCATTGTCATAGGCGTGATGAATGCCTCTGTTTACCATTTTATAATGCACTCTTCTTGGTTCTTTTTATCTAAAAGTTTGATCTGTCAAATATGAAAGCCAAGGATTATCTCGCCCCATTGAATGGCCTGAATCGGAACCTGCAAATCTTGAGTTTTAAATGTTGCAATTGAACTTTAGGCCTATTACAGACCTACATAATTTATAGACTAGTTCACATTCAGTAAGTCTATCAGGGGGTTGCATCCGTGTAAGAGTAGTCTTTTTGGATATGCCACTGTATTTTAAGACCGTCTTTTTGGCGGAGATCATTGCAAATAAAATTGACCTTCCTTGGCCGAAATAAAGATAGGCCTATTGAGAAGGTTAATAGCCTTAACACATTTGAAACAAATAACTGTCTTAGATAGATAGATAGATAGATAGATAGATAGATAGATAGATAGATAGATAGATAGATAGATAGATAGATAGATAGATAGATAGATAGATGGGTGAATAGCCTACAGAGAGCATCGTGATTTACTGTAAAGTCGTGACGCCGGATTGCCATGGAAACTAGATTACGCTCTCCATCTGACAGAAACAGTGCGCGGTAGAACTTCGGGTTGTTTCAGAACCACTGTGGCGGTGGACAGCGATCACGGACGATACCTTTGGAAGAGCGCTGTGGTCTTTGCCGACGGGTTGGAGATTTCAGTTAAACCTGTTGGATCTACTTTCAAGTTGTCTCTATTTAGTTTTTAACTCAGGTGAGTTAATGATAACATTATTTCAGTGAATTTAACGATAGCAAAGAAGGGGATTTTAGCAGTGTTCTTCATAACAAATTATTGCATCACAGCATCAGTCCTACGCATGGTGAAGATATGGTCTCATCAAAATAATTATTTGGAAATATGATGGCAAGCATTTTATTCTAATAATTTGTGAACATGTTAGCTCATATGGATCTAATATCAAGTCCTGAGTTAATAGCCTTATGTTTGCATTCCGACTGACCACTAAAATCACTTTTACAGATGATATGACGTCTTAAAAGTCCATATAAGCCCCGATAGACGTTCAGTATCAGCCTATCAATTACATTTTTGCGAAGTCGCATTCGATGTTTTTGTGCACAGAAAAGGCAGGGGACGCGGTAGTGCTTCATTCACTGACTATATGACTCATACAGTCTTGATCTATAGAATCGGAGCGGGGGACGAGAGGGGCTAGCAGACCAAAATCAGCAGTAGGCTATGTGTTAGTTCATAGTTAATGCATGGTTTCAAAAATGAAACATCAAAAACTGAATGTGAAAACTTTTGAATAGATCGTATCGGGCAGCGTGGATTGCTATGGTCAAAGCAGGCTAATATTAGAATAATGTAGCCTATTAATAATAATAATAATAATAATAATAATAATACTATTGTAGTTACAATACATAGCCCACTTTATTCTATTCTTGTTATAATAGCTGTAGCTACATGATCTGATAATCTACAGTACAAGAAAGACAAGTAAGGACAAAGTCTGTTGGGTCCATTGAGGGGATGTTGACTAAGGCTTATCTTCCTGTAGATTTTTTTCATTTTACATCAGTGTGTGTGTGTGTGTGTGTGCATGTGTGTATGGGAGGGGGCAGTGGCATTGTTTGAGCAAGTTACCAAATAAAAACACAAAAAGTATGCAAAGACCACCAAGGCATCAATCAAAACTTCACTCACATACATGATGAACCTGTAACTTGTAAATTTGTAAATGAGTATCAGAGTTTAGCAACATTTCACTGTGACTGTACACTGTACATTGTTGGAATATTGAAGTTGGTCCTGCAGGATCCCAAGGATGTGTGGAGGATTGTGCAATCATTGCTTAATGGCTTGGGCTTGGACCTGTGACGAATAAACAAATCTTGAATCTTCTCAAATACAAATCATTGAAATG
The DNA here is from genome assembly GCF_949987555.1 of Borostomias antarcticus. Taxonomy (NCBI): domain Eukaryota; kingdom Metazoa; phylum Chordata; class Actinopteri; order Stomiiformes; family Stomiidae; genus Borostomias; species Borostomias antarcticus. The sequence continues at coordinate 17,833,141 of NC_140248.1, forward strand.
CAAAGTGATAACCTATCATAATAATCCAGCTTCTTTAAAAATGTGAACAATATTGTGTCCTTTTTACAGGTGAGCATGATGGAACTGCAGACAGACAGAAGATTCCACAACCTGACGCTGGAGCAGGTCCAGACTCTGGACCAGGTCCTGACCGAGGTGATCCCGATCCATGGGAGAGGGAACTTCCCCACGTTGGAGGTGAGGCCCAAGGACATCATCCACGTGGTGAAGGACCGGCTGGTGGAGAGGGAGATCCGGGTCAGGGACATCCGCCTGAACGGCTCCACCGCCAGCCACGTGATGGTGAGGGACAACGGCATCGGCCACAGGGACCTGGACATCATCTTCGGAGTGGAGCTGCCGAGGCAGGAGGACTTCCAGGTCATCAAGGAGGTGGTGCTGGGCAGCCTGCGAGACCTCCTCCCCCGAGGGGTCAACAGACGCAAGATCACCTGTCTCACCATGAAGGAGGCCTACGTGCAAAAGATGGTGAAAGTCTTCAACGACCACGACAGATGGAGCCTCATCTCGCTGTCCAACAACCAAGGTAAAACCGTCGGGCTCAGGTTTGTGAGCTCGCTGCGACGACAGTTTGAATTCAGCGTGGATTCCTTCCAGATAATACTGGACCGCATGCTGGAGTCATACTGGGAGGCCGAGAGGAGGCAGACGGGGGGCCAGTTTGAGGGGCTGGAGTTTCACATGGATCACGCTTCAGATCAAGACAGAGGGGAGGAAAAAATAGAGACAGAAACCCAGCAACCTTCCACCTCTTGTAGTCTGAAAGAGGAGAAAGACAAAGACAACACAGAAAGCCCACGCCAGATCGAGGAGGCAATTGTTCAAGAAGTGGAGCCGTCACATCCAATGGATGTGCGTGTGAAACAAGAGGGCCGGGGTGTGTTGGAAATGGAGACCGTAGGCCTGGATCTGGGCTCCCTGGAGGACGAGGAGGAAGTGGAGGAGGTTCACTCGGAGGAAGACGCCGTGTTCGAGCTGTGTGGAGGAGGATCAATGGAGGAGGAGATACAGTTTAATAAGAAGACAGATAATAGGTCAGTTAGAGCAACCGCAACCTTGCTGACAGAAGTCATGGAACCTCTAGTGACAAACATATCTTTAAACTCTCAAACTGACGCAGAGGATTTACCGATCTCAAAAGAGTCACAAGACACACTGCTCCCAGGCAAGGTAGCGCCGCAAGAGAAAGCCCAAAGTAATGAGATGCTTCAATCCATGTCTGATATCTGCCCCTCTGTCTCACAAATCTCCACTTTTGAGCACTCATTTCCTCCCCCGGCAAAGAAAACCTGTAATTCATCACAGGAAATTGTCCCAGATTATTGTCCCTCACCAAAACCACCCAGGAAAATGTCAAGAAAGATGAGCAGCACGTCATCGCTTCCTGAAAAATGGTCTTTGTTAAAAGATTTGTCAGATCTTACAACGCAGCTGTTTGAGCCTATCGAAATATCGAAGACAATTAAATCAAAACCCCCTTTATCGGATAACGATCCGAACCATTACTCCAGTCAGTCAAGCTCCAGACCCAATGCCCTGGAGGGAATAAAGACTCCCCCAAGTCCTCCATCACACTCTGCTGTCTCAGCCCGAGAGGAGCATGTTCCTCCCAACACCATGGAGCAAACAGTCAGGGTGAAACACACGAAAAAACCTCCAGACTCACCGGAGCCTCTTCCAACTGCACTGGACGAAGTCGTCCAGTCTAAACCTGCTGGCCCGGGCCTGGTGCCTCCAAAGCCAGAGGAAGACAGCTCGGGGTCAGAGGCACACTCATCGGCACGGGAGAAGCCGGCCATCACCGTGGTGGCGGAGTGCATGTACGGGGACTTTGAGCAGGCCATGGACCACCTGCGCTTCCGTCTGATCGCCACCCACAACCCCGAGGAGATCAGAGGCGGGGGGCTGCTGAAGTACAGCGACCTGCTGGTGAGGAGCTTCAGGCCGGCCAGCGAGACCGAGATCAAGTCTTTAGAGCGCTACATGTGCTCCCGTTTCTTCATCGACTTCCCCGACGTCAGCGAGCAGCAACGCAAGATCGAGGCCTACCTGCGCTGCCACTTTGTGGGAGACGAGGAGACGAGCAAGTACGACTACCTGATGACCCTGCGGCGGGTGATAGACGAGAGTACGGTGTGCCTGATGGGACACGAGAGGCGGCAGACGCTCAACATGATCACGGTCCTGGCTTTGAGGGTGCTGGGCGAGCAGAACGCCATCCCGAACACCGCCAACGTCACCTGCTTCTACCAGCCGGCTCCATACATGGCAGACCCCATCTTCAGCAGCTACTACATCCCCCAGGCTCAGCCCCCTCTGCTCTACCACCCCTACCCTCTACACGTCCACATGCAGACTGGCCTTGTGTAGCCCAAGCACGTTGATGGGGGGGGGAAGAGAGCATGCTAGGCTGCATTAAGTATGGCTCAACTCTGTTAACAGAGGTACAAATTGGAATTTAACCGAAAACCGTCAAGCATGAGCACAGTTTGTTCAGTGCTTTGACGAGACCCTGCTAATGACGAGCTAGAGACACAGGGGAAGGCTGTGGCTTTATCTTTTGATAAAAGGCCAACGCGTCACCTATTATAGGAGAACTGTTTTGAGCGGAAGAGAATAGCTGATTACTCACTCTGGTCAAGCTGTGAGAGAAAATGTCAGAGAGGGAGAAGGACACGGTGTGGCTGGTTCAGCTGCGCTGACAGCAGGGCATCGCTGTGTTTTCAGGGAGAGAATGATATCGATGAAAATCATGAGACAGACAATAACAAAATCATTACCAACATAGATAGTATTCCAGCAAGTATGAGACAAACATGTCAATAAAATGTTGATTTCACTTCAGAGGGCTGAAAAAGAAAATGAGCAAGGAGAGCCTACTGTGTTCACTGAAGTGGAGGTGGGAAAGTATGCTATATTTATTTAGTCATGCTAAAGTATGCTATCATGCTAAAGTGGAGGAGAGTAGAACCTCCACTCTTGTATACAGGTGGTGAGACCCTCCATAGATAAATAATAAATCATTCTTAATGAAGTACAATTTCACAGTGGTCATGTTGGTGTTTCTTATGTTGTACAAATATTGATATGGATTCATCTGCTGTGCTTAAATCTTGAGAAATGTGGAGTAAATGTATCTAGATGTTGAAAAATGTCCATTTGCATTAATGGTAAATGTTTCACTGTCTAGTAAATGACAAAATATATCTGATGGAATCAGAATAATTGAGAAAACTATGCTGATCCAAGTAGACAGAATAGGCTTCAACTCCAAGACAGAATACAAACATCTTGCTCTTCTCTGCCCCAGGCACCTGTCTCGTGTGTCTGTTCCGTATAAAAACACAGTATATGCTTTGTAAAAGACTGACATTGTATTTTTAGCACAGGCATGACAGTACAGTAGGCTGATCCTAGTCACTTTTTATTCTGAAGCACAATGTGAATGTATGTAAAACTTGAGTGAATTTGTTTCTGACGTATCCTGTATGTGATCTGTTTTAATAGTGATGCACGTCTAATGTAACTGTGCAGTAGGATCATGTTCTCTTAGAATGTCATAGTTCTGAGTCAGAAAGACTAGCAGTTTTCAGCTAGAATTATTTGTGTCATCTGGGGCTACAATGTCACGAAGCTCTATAACAGTAAAGACAGATTCACTTTCATTACACATCTGTGGCTCAGTTTGTATTGTCATTTTGATAATAAACCTTGTGCGTTTGAACACCATTCCCTAGAGTCTGGCATTGTCTCGGGCCATAAAACCCTTGTTCAATGCCCTAGTGAGTAAAAAAGATGATGCATGCTGAACGTTACTAACATTTGAGGTATTAAAGCAAGCAGTCACATCCCAAATGTCTAAATTCTTTTGTTACCATAAACCCTCCAAAGCTCTGCAGTCTCTTGGCGTGCTGCTGTGCCACGCATCAGAGATGAGCATTGTGGCTTGCTGGGTGTCTGACTCACATCTCCAGTTTTCAGTGCATTAGCTAAATTGGTTATCCATATCCAGATCCAGAGCTTAGCCACCACCGCCCTGTAACTGGTAACAAACCAGAAAACCCATTTCCCCTCCCCTCCTAAATACCACACCCGAATGTCTTGAACAGAATAAACAGAACTGTATTCCCCGAGTTGAAATGTTTACAATTTTGCTGATAGCAAGGACCCCCCCCTACCCCCATTACATGGCATGGTACACTTGTAAATACTTGACACACAGTCTGTGCCTGTGTGAACGTGTGTGTCAAGTCTGTGCCTGTGATGTCCCAGGCCCCAGGTAAAGCAGAGGGGCTGGTGTTGTGGTCAGGCGGAATGGGACTTGCATCACTGCAGTGCTATGGGCCATGGTGCATCTTTATGACTCATCATGGCTCATTGAGGGGCAGTCAGAGATGACTCACCAAGCCAGGGATGGGCTTCAGGCGGCCAAAAGAAGAGTGGCTATTGTGGGATTTAAGAGAGAAGAGTGTTTTGACAGACAGTATCTGCAAATCATTCCATGACACTTTGACAGCAGGCGGGCCGAGAAAGCAACGGGAACCAGGAAAACAGTTGAGATTTAGCTGGGAAATGCTTTAGGTAGAACACTTATTTAGAGAGAGAAGAGAAGAGAGAGAAGAGAAAGAGAGAGAGAACAAACAAACATGGGTCATCACCTGAGGAGAAAATCTACTTTACTCCTTTTTTTATTTAAAAAAACACACACAATCAAAACATTGTGTATAAAAGAAGTCACAATAAGCATTACACCTAGAATGTCATTAGCTGGACTTACCTCATACTAATCTGCTGCTAGAGGCAAAATCCCCCATCGACCATCTATCAAATGAATAGAACAAGTTCCCGAAATATAAACCATAGGTATTGGCCCGAGGAAATGTGCCCAATTCCACCACCTTTTAGCGGAAACAGCTACTGTAGCATGAATTAATGCTGCCTCTCAATTGGCTAAACAAAGTCTTGCTAATGAATTGATTTCCCAGAGTGCAATCTCCTTCCCTGGTTGGGCAGCATGACTGTCAGTAGCATGGGCGCCAGAGACGTGAGGTACAGAGTAGGGGTACAGCCTGGAGGGCCAGGGAGAGCTGGGGCCCTGGAAGGAAGGAAGGAACGCAAACACACCCGCACACACGCTAACACACACACGCGCACACGCACACACACAGAGCACCTGGTGATGAGAAGTGAGAGGAGATGATAACTTGCTGCTATGCTCTCGCTTGGCAATACTGCTGTGTTGCCTACATTTCATTGAACTCCGCAAACGGGACCCCCTCCATAAAGCTCACAATGAAAAGGAAAACGCCCAGACCCGTCCAAGGCAGAGGGTTGGCCACACACAGCATGGTGGATGAATTAGCCCGCTAACTTACCAAAATACATGAGTGATTGAGCTAACCAAGAAACTAGACACATTAAACGTTTAGGTGTTCATAAACATTTGGTTGCTTTTCAAAGTTAGCTTATTGAATTCACCACAGAGCTTTGTGGTTCACCCCTCAGTTGTAAGCCAAGGTATATTATATTGGCACAATTTCAGACTTTTGTATACAGAAATGAAAAAGCAAAACAAAAAAACAAATAATCATCTGATTAAAACTGCATGAAAAACATCCTTTGCTCCTTGTGGCTTGTCTGTTGTCCAATATTGTGATTAGAGTAAATCAGACGACAAAAGCTACTTCGCCTAACAAAAGCAATCTCAGCTGCCTCACACAATAGACAATGTGCAAATATCTCATCATTATTATTGGTTAAGAAATAATTGCAACATGTATAATACAGTGAAAAAATAAATATTTCTGTAGTAAAAAAATGTCCATTTCAGAAAATGGTGGAAGTGAACGGTAACTATGGAGAAGTCTATCCCCCAAATCCCCACAATGCACCTTGCTCTGTGCCAGGGAAATTATGAATGTATGAATCTTGAGATTTGATCAACTGCCTATTGCGACACAAAGAGGACTTGATTTTACCAATTCAACTATCCGTGTTTTTACACGTCACCAACTCTTTGAACATCAGTCAAGCCAAACTAAACGCAACAGGATGAGATGGAATGCCACACCTCACTATGAATCTGGTGTCTGTGCAAATATACGTCTACATCAGGAAGAGGAAGTAGGGATTAAACATTCACTGGCCAGGGAGCTCAGGCGGCTTGCTTCTTAATGAATGGCACGACGGCAGACATGCACCGCTTTATCAACGGACGATCAGGGAATTAGGAAGTCACTTCACTTCAATCACTTCTCCTGCGTTCAATAAGTTCCCACTCTAAAATGTCACGGCTAAACACCGCAGTCCTCTATGGCCAAGCATCAATGCCTTTGCACTAAAATAAATTAATGCGATGACAGTGAGCCACCGGCTCAGCTACAAAATGTGTGATTGGGTTGAGGGGGAACACGAGACAGACAACCGTCTTCAGGTGGAGGACGTGGGGAGCAGATACTGAATACTACGGGGACAGGAAATACTTAGTGACTGAACAACAACCCGACAAATCAAATTGGGAAGTACGAGCCGTCTCTCACGACTAAAAACTGAGAACGGTACCTAGCATCTAGAGATAGAAAAGGAGCACCAGTTTATGGCACCTCCGAACCAGAGGGGATGGGGTGGGGGTGGGGGGGTGAAGGAGAAGATGGAAGGATGAGACAGCTGAAGGAACGAGGATGTGAGGGGAGTTTGCAGAAGATGAGAGGCAGAAGACATGAGGTGTCACATCTTTTAAGGCTCTGGAAGAGCAGTAAGGCGGTAGTGAGCGAGCTGGGTTTGTGTCCGTGATTAAATGTGTCCGGGCGGCTGTGTGTGTGTGTGTGTGTGGGGGGGAGGGGGGACCAGGGAGGGAGATTCCCTGTCTGTTCGATATCTAGAGCACCACTGCCAGTTGAGAGGCGTAAACAGTCTTCAACACAAAGGAAAAGTCATACGAGAACAATCATACAAATAAAATGAAAATCCCTGCAGTATTAATTGACTCTGTCTGCGTGTCCAGTCTCCAGTCTTAGTAGCAGCCCCTGGGAGGGGTCAGTGGTTCCAGCCCATGAGCTGGCTGACGCGGGCCTTCTCCGTCATGCGGCGGACCCTCCCTGAGCGCGAGCGGCTCAGGTTGAGGGGGTCGTCCGGCGCCTTGGCCTGGCCCTCGTCCTCAGACTCGTCGTTGTACAGCACTGTCCTGCGGCCCTGGTTGCGCGTGTTCACCCGCAGCGGCTTCCGACGGACGCTGCTCCTCTGGGGCCGCTCGGCCGCGCCGCCGCCGCCCTCCTCCTCCTCCTCCTCCCTGTCTGTGTCCTCCTCCTCCTCCTCTTCTGGCTCCTCTTCCTCCTCAGGCTCTTGCTCTTCTTCATCCTCCTCTTCATCATCAGCTTCCTCTTTCTGTGGCGGCTGCTGTTGTTGTTGCTGCTGCTGCTCCTCTTCCTCCTCCTCCTCCTCCTCTTCTTCATCCTCCTCTTCATCATCAGCTTCCTCTTTCTGTGGCGGCTGCTGTTGTTGTTGCTGCTGCTCCTCTTCCTCCTCCTCCTCCTCCTCCTCTTCTTCATCCTCCTCTTCATCATCAGCTTCCTCTTTCTGTGGCGGCTGCTGTTGTTGTTGCTGCTGCTGCTCCTCTTCCTCCTCCTCCTCCTCTTCTTCCTGCCCCTCCTCTTCCTCCTCCTCCTCCTCCTCTTCCTCGTCTTCCTCCGGCTGTATCCGTGCTCGTTTCGCTCGCTCGGGGACAGCCTCTCCTCCTTTCCACCTCCTCTTCCCCAGGGCGGCCATCTTGCCCTTGTGTCTTGAGCGTAGACAGGAGGCTTTGCTGTAGACATGATCTCCCCCGTCCACAAACTTCTCCCCCTCAGAGTCGGAGCTCGCCGTGGCCTCGCTGTCGGACGACGACGACGAAGAGGATGAGGAGGACGATGATGAGGAACAGGAGCCGTTGGACTTTCGGGAAGCCGCCCCCTCCTCCTCGCCTTGAAGCAGCACTCGCCTGTGGCGCTGTCCGGCCCCATTGGTCAGGGGGCCGTTCTGCAAGAGGTCTGTAGACAGAGGCAGACGGACACACACACACACGCACGCACACACACGCACACACACAAGCACGCGCACGCACGCACACACACACGCACGCACACACACACGTTGTAATGTTTGTGCATCATCAGGAAGAACTAAACCATATATGTCCATCTCATCAAACAGACATAACAAACCAATAAAACAAGTAAAAACCGCAACAGAAACTCCTGAATAAGTCTAGAGCTGTGTTCGGAATGCTCCCTATTCACTATATAGTGCACTATATGGGGCGTCAGCCATTTTGTTTGTAGTGTCCGAACTCTCCACGGAATTTTTGTCCCCTATATAGTCCACTATTTATTACCCACAATTCATCTTGATTTCCAGGGAACAGTGCATGTACCCTACATTTTCTCCGTTCCCTAGTTAGTTCACTACATGGTGAACCCTATATAGGGAATAGGGAGTGAGGGAACGAGGGAGCGATTCCGAACACAGCTTAAGTTGCTTTGACCATGGTGTGCCTGGCGGCCGGTCCCCAGCGGGCGGTACCTGGGTTCTTGGTGGGGGTGGTTCCGCTGCGGGTGAGCCTGTTGGGCCCCTGGGCGCTGCCTGTCCCTGAGCTGGAGGAGGGCTGGCTGTCCTCGTCCAGCAACGCGCTGCTCGACTTCCACGCTGCTGCAGACAACGGCGGCAACAGCAGCATTGAGCAACCCTGCCTTAGCGCCCTTCTAGGGGTGCACCATATATCGGCAATCACATCGATATCGGCCCGTTAGTCTTTAAAAAAAAAATATATCGGTACAGGTCCGATGTGCAAAACAGGGCCGATGTGAACAGCAGATAATTATTTCTGTCTAACTGCTGTTGTGTGTGTAGTTCAGAGGACACAATGTGGTAAATCTATGATTTTTTTTAATCATCTTTTCAGAATGTTTTGGAAATAGACAGTTTCTCCATGTGTTTTTCAGTATGTATAACATTTGATTGTCATAGAAACGTATTTTTATACAGAACATGGCGACGGTAAATATCGGTTATCGGCCATGACAGCAATGTTAATATCTGTTATTGGTATCGGCCAAAATTTTAATATTTGTGCATCCCTACACCCTTCACAACTAACTCCCACATACCCCTGCATCGCACGCACGCGCGCACACACGACTTACCTTGAGATGGTCTGCGTGACGGGCTCTTGGCTGAGGTCTGGGATTTTTTTGGTTTTGTCTTCTTCCTTTTCTTGTGCTTCCCTTTAGGACTGGACATGGAAGCGAGAGACTGGGTTTAAATGATAGAAATACCACAGCATTTGGGCGACTGATAGTGGGTTAGGTGGTACATGTAGACAAGTAGCATCCTGTGGTTAAGACAGAAGGTTGTATTTAACAGGGGTCACAATAGATCGATAGATACTTAAATGATCCTCCTAGGGGGAAATTTGGCTTTTCAGCGGTGGAAATTACAGCATGGTTGGAAAAGCAGATACAGAGTAGGCCTAGTAGCAATAAGCTGTTGACAGTACAGCTTCCACCCTCACTTGGGACCTCTGACTTACAAAACACGTGACCATCTCCCATAAACACTACTTTAAGCCAGCTACGCCACTGAAAAGCTAACAACGTGACGGTGCGGGTGGGTGGTAGGGATGAACAATTTGTGGAAAATATATAATTGAGATTTTTCTGACATATTGCGATTTTGTTTTGTGTGACCATTATTTTGAAATTCATTGGCAGAAAGCTATTGGATATAAGTTTCATTCACACTGCGCTCATTAAAATAAAATAAAAAAAAGGTCCAAACTACAGCTTCAGAGATTTTGCCAATAAGTAATTAGCAGCGGCAGCTTTGGAGATCTTTGGGCTGTATGAAAACGCTTGCAGAGTGCCAAGAAGAAAAGTGTCATTCCAAGGAGAAAAGCACACAACCACAAAAGGATGTGGGACATTATTCAACCCGAGATCAAGCTGCTTCAAACAGGTTCTAGCTATATTTATACCCTCATCTGCTATGGTTAGAGTCAATATTTCACATTCTGAATTGACCCATTATTCTCTATAATGTAACATTCAGCTTGTATCTATGTCAAGCAAGCTAGTCAGCTAGAAGAGACTGCATTGTAGTTTTAGACATCACTGCATCATGCATAATGCTCTTTTCATAGCAGTGCGCTGTGCCTTAAGTTTTGCAACCTTCAACCGAGCACTGACTGAACGAGGCCTTGGCGTCCATCTCTGGCTTTGTAGCTCGAACGCATGTAGGTCGGAGATTACGCTTTTACCACTTAATTTCGCAGCCTTTCCGATTTGCTAATCGCATTGTTTCAAATTGATTTGAAATCGATTAATCACTCAGGGGTGGGGGGTATTTAAACTGAGGAGGGCATTTAACCCGATTCAGCTGGGTTCCACTAGGGAGGCGTCCTGTACCTGGAGGGTCTGCTGGTCGATGGGGAGCTGCCGGCGCTGTTCAGTCGGATCCGATAGCTCTGCCTCCGCCGCTGGTTCTGAACAGCTGACTTATAGTCGGAGATGATGGAGATAATTTGTCTCTCAAAGTAGGCGGACAGGCTCAGAGTCATGGTGTAGATCTGAAATCAGAAACCCCACATGAATTCCATTATAGCAGCATCTGCTCATTCAGCTGCAAGTGTCCTCCGAATACCATTTACAGACGAATTGGTTCGTAGCTGTGAAACATTTGAAGACGGGATCATGCTCCCACGAGGACAACCAACAGCACTGGTTAGTGAGGCTGATAAGCCATGTGTTAATGCCTGGCCAATCACGTGTCTCCTCGGGGACCCGTGCTCACCTGAGACTTCTTGTTGGGCGTGTATGCCTTAGAGTTACTGAAGATGAGGCGGACGTCCTTGGCGAACTCCATGGGGTTCTCGTAGTTCCCCGCGGCCAGTGTCTCAGACACGCTCCCCAGGTCCATGGGAGTGTCGATGATGTCTCGGTAGTCCTGGGAGAGAGGGGCATGTTTACAGCTCACCCTGAGAGGACAGGAGGAGACGAGCCTCTCCCCACACAGTCTATCCGATCTGGACATCCTACAGCACTTCACATGAAGATGCTCGTCTGCCGACAGAGGAGGAGAAGCTACAGCACTAGGGCTGCTGGTGGTTATCCTAAGAGGGCCTTACGGGATAGACGAAGAGGTCTACAGGCTGTCTGAAGGGCTCAGAGTCAGGACAGTCCAGCATGCGTCGCACCAGCTCCCGACACTGCCCACGCCACGCCCGCACGTCCAGCACCACGCCGCGCTTCTTAGGAGACGTGTTGGCACGCTGGCAAAGACACAGGAGGGTTAGGGCCCAGGTCAAGACTGAACAACAGAGCAGAGAAATGCTCCAAGAATGTTAAGCGGGCTTCCGATGGCTTAAGTCTCCCGAAGAAATTCTCTTTTTATGAACTAATGTGTTCAGAGTGTGAATGTGAGATGAACCCCTTCCCCACCCTTACCCGCTGGCCTGTGGAGGTGCCTGGGGTGTCTGAGTCCACCTCCACCTCAGCCGTCTGCAAATCAACATACTGAAGTTACTGCCATGACACACTGGTGTGTATGTAGAAACCATGCAAATACAAAATGGTCTTCAGCCAAGCTTTGGGCGGAACAAAGGATTCTCTCTCACCTCATCTTCTCCTCCACTGCTCATCTCATTCTTCACCCTGTGGTACAGGTCCAAGATGTCTATGCAGCTCTGGTCCCTGTTCAACAGAGAGGAAGAGATCAGCTGAGCACACCAGCAGGGAGGTCTTCAGAATCACCACACTAATGAGGAGGGAAGCTGATGAGGAGGGAAGCTAACAAGGATGGAAGCTAACGAGGAGGGAAGCTAACCAGGACAGAAGCTAACGAGGACGGACGCCAACGAGGACGGAGGGCTCACCCGATGAAGCGGAGTAGAACGTCAGTCACCACCTTGGCTGCAACCACAATGGGGCTCTGTGGCTCATTGAAAGTGCGGGCGTTGTGCTCGATGTAGCGCACCTCCCACATCAGGGCTGAGATCCGCCTACAGGAGAGGAGGAACATAAGAGGAGGAGAAACATGAGGAGAGGAGGAGGAGGAGCATAAGAGCTGAGGAGTGTTTTGAGTGTTGCGGCAAGGACAAGGCTGTGATTACATTAGTCATTTAGTTGATGCTTTTATCAAAAGCGACCAACAATAATTGCATTTAACGTAGGAGAAGCCAATGTACTACTACTTGCCAGAATGATGTGACAATAGGCCTGTGGAAGTGGTTCTCTGTCCCTCTGCGAACGGTGCTGGGGTCTGTGGTGTGTGTGTGTGTGTGGGGGATGTGGCTGACCTGTAGAAGCGGTTCTCCAGCCGTTTGCGGATGGTGCTGAAGTCGGTTGGGTAGGCCACCGCGGTGCAATAGAGGGGGTAGTCCCGCAGGTCCACCGGAGACACAAACGCCTTGGCCACATCTGCGCACGCACACACACACGCACACAATCAACCTCATCCCTAATCAACCTCATCACTAATCAGCTTCAACCCTCTTCCCTTTCTGAAATACCTGGTGTGGAAAGTCTAATGAAATTGGTATTTTTTAACTTATTCATAGCTGGCATGAACTTACCCAACATAACCCCCCCCCCACACACACACACACACACCGTACCATTTGCCTGTGGTATCTTACCCAGTGTGAGCAGCTCATCGATGGAGTAGATGATTCTCTCACAGTCCTCGTCGCGGGTGTGCGCCCCCCACTCTCCCTCTTGGGGCGCGTAGAGCAGAGCCTTCGTTTCCTCTTCGGTCACTGCCACGCCGTCACCCTCCTCCTCTGGGAACGCAGCTGGACACGTGCACAGGCACACACACAAATACACGCACACACACGCACACAAAAATCGCCAGTGAAAATGTCATCTATAGATTTACACAGGGTGCGTTTCAGAGGATCGGACCACAGATGGATGTCCAGGTGTGGAAGCTCACCTTCATCGGGGATTGGCTCCATGTCCCACGGACTCATCCTCTCCCTCTCTCCGTTGTCCCACCTGGGGAGGACATGACATGGGTCCAAATACTATTTGAAATACTTTAATATACTTCTGTCTGTGATTGCTTGTCTGGCACAATGGGCCTCATTCACCAATATCTTCCTAAGTTCTGTTCTTACATTTCTTCCTAGGAACATTTTTAAAGAAAGCTCCCGTCTGATTCCTGACGTGTTCGTAACCCGCTGGATGAGTTCTCACCTGCCATCTCATAATGGTGAATCCCACGTTTTCGCAAACTGAATGTGCATGGCCATACACCCGAATTAGCATTGGTAAAGTTCCCGCTAGCCCCCTATAAGGACATGCAACCACAGGATCGTGAGCAGATGTCACTCCTCTGAATGAAGAATGGTCATCCGCGCCCTTGACTCGCCAACTTTTCGATAGTATTGTGACTTAGGTGGGGATGTATCAGGTGCATTGGCAAGCCAGAGGACTGCAGGACTACAATGTCAAAATGATAGAATACAATATACAATAGCCTACAGGCTGCAAAAATGTAGGCTATAAAATACACAGCTCTCAACACGGCATGCCTAAACGAAAATCTAAAGACCGGACTCCATCTGTAATATTTAGCAGCGTCAGTAAAATGCATGGGATAATATAAGCCTACTTGTTCAGTGAACCCTGTATCCGGAGAAGTGTGCACAGTTGGACCCAGCACATCGGGTATATTATTGGAAAGACAGCACACTTGCTTTGTAAAATAATGAAAACCATTATTATTATTATTATAAGATATTATAAACAATACAAATATTATAGTATTGCAGTTCTATAATGTTATAAACTGCAGATTTGAAGAAAACACAATCACAAATGAGTTTTAAATGAACATGTCTTTCGCACGAATAGTCTGTAACCTACTTAAGACTGCTCTTCCGTGTTCATAGATTCTGTTCTTAGTTCCCACATGTGAGAACTGAGAACATTGATGAAAGCCAGAAATCTTCTTCGAAATGTAAGTGCGAGTCTAAGAAGAAATACTTCCTAAGAAATTCATAACTTCGTTCGTTAATGAGGCCCAATGGAACCAACAGGCCGATCCCAAACATGCAAACCCAACCCACATTCATTTACGTTAACCCACAAGTAATTCTCAACAGTATTTGGGCCCAGGTCTGCATCCAGTACATCAAGACCCTCTCCCCTTGTAGGCTGGGAACCGTAGAGGTTTTTCCTGTCATCCTATACGGCGTGGATGACTCACCGCACGGTGTAGCACTGGAACAGGCTGTCTGGGTGCTCCTGCTGCAGGGGCTGCTGGTCCTCCACCGAGCCGAACCACCAGGCTTCATCGATGATGCTCCGGAAGCGCATCCCTAAACAGAGATGATACGCTTTCACCTCAGAACCCAGCTCCACGCCTCAGGGTATGAGTCACCCAAGCTCCCTGCACACTAATCCTACCGGAGGACGACACGTCTGTGTGTCTGAGCCCACGTGACGCAAACGCACGTAGGAGTCTAGACTGAGATTGAGGCTGAGCGTAAGGGATCTGGAGGAAGGCGGACAGAGCCGCCCGCTGTATTCACACAGGGTGTATTCACACAGACACTAGTTAGTGTGCTCCAAACGAGCTTTGGGCCCGAGAGCGCTTCGTTTAGGTCTGTGTGAACACAGCAATCGCACTCAGGTGCGCACCAAAACAGGCGCACTGAGACCCTCCAGAAGGGGTCGTCTCGGAGCGGCTTCAACCGAATTCTTGTGCGCACCAGTTATGGTGCTGAAAGCGCGCGACCTCGGACCAACGCAACTACATTATAAACCATTATAAATTTGTTCTTCCCGGGAGACAGATATTGACCAATGACAGCACTGAGCCTTTTCATGTGACTTGTGGTGCTGCATTTGGACCAGAGTAAAGAAAGTGCTTTGTGAAAGTGAACCACAGTAGCTGAGAAATGAAACAATGTATCACTTTCGCTTTTGGTGCTCATCAATGGTTACATATGTGAATACGCCCTTAGTGTACGGCTACGGTGGTGGCTGGTGTTTTCCAGAGAGCACGACTAACCTGCCTGCCAGTTGTGTTGTATAGCATCATTATAAAACTGCTGTAGCACCAGGAAATCAATGACGTCCGGCATGTCATGGTACCTGAGTGAGCAAAAGGAAACCATCCAACCAATCCAGTTGACACACAAACAAGGCAATATGAAAAATACTGGAATGGGAGAATGGTGTATAATGATGATAAAACGCAGCAATACTCACTTGAGGGAGAAGGACTCATTGGTCATTTTGCCTGAGATGGGGTCCAGGAAAGCCAGCTTCAGGCAGCAGAGGGTGGGGGGTCCTACCTCATACTTGATGCCAACCACCTTCACAAACTCCTGGTCCTGTGTAGTGAGAACACACACACGTACGCACACACACACACACACACACACCAAGGAGCAGACACCAAGGGGTGAAACATTCGGCATTTTAAAAGGGACAGAGCTCAAGGAGGCAGTGACAGTGAAGGGTGCTCCATCTTACCCTGAGGTTGAGTTTGTTCCAGGGCTGTTTCTGGGGATTTATGCTGTAGGCCTTGGCCCTGCGGACAGCCCTGACGTAGGCCTGGTGGCCCTGCCTGAAGTAGATGAGCTGGGGGGGGGGGGGAGGCTGGTTCAGCACACATACTCAGGGTGTTTGAGATCTAGAGGCCAGCTTGACGAAGGCCGCCTACAGACGCTAGCTTAGCGAAGGCCACCTACAGAGGCTAGCTTAGCGAAGGCCACCTACAGAGGCTAGCTTAGCGAAGGCCGCCTACAGAGGCTAGCTTAGCGAAGGCCACCTACAGAGGCTAGAGGGCCACCTGAGAGATCTGCTTACCTCGTCGCCCATCTGGGGCACGAACGGAGAGCCGCGGGGTACGGTCTCCATGATCCATGAGGGAGGCATCCACTCCTCAGCGGCACACCCAGCCAGAGACAGAGACGAGCTGGGCTTCTGGGCACACAAGACACCCCGGGTTCACAGCCTCCAACATTCAACACTAAGGATCTATGCAGCCCGATGGCTCTAAAAACCGGGAGTACAACCACGGTGTGTAGCACAGTGTCTGTAAACACCACAGAGGGTGTGTGTGTGTGTGTGTGTGTGTGTGTGTGTGGGGGCTCACCTTCTGTTTTGTCTGCTTAGGCTTCTTCCTCTTCTCCGCCTGCCTCCTCTTGGCCTCCTCTCCCTGGCCCCCGCCCCCCTCCTCCTCCTCCTCCCCTGAGCTGCTGAATCCAGGGGGCCGAACCGTCCTTCTGGTTGGACGCTTCGGGGGTTGGAGGTTGATCCCCGCATCAGCCGTCCAATCAGAGTAGTCGCTGGATGAATCACTGAAGGGAAAGTGGGGGCTTTTCAAAATCACAGCACTTATGATACTGTAGGAATGATGGTGAGGATGGTGTACTGTATTAACCTCCTTGGTTAAAGGTGCAGAAGGCAGTTTGGCTTAGAAGTACTTTTTGTTATATGTCACACTTTTTGAACGAACGAACGAACCTGTGGAAGACGAGGAATTTAATAAGTGGGTCCAATCATTTTGAGTTGCCAATGTGAAGATGATTGGATGGCCTACTTCCTGTCAACCTACCTGTTTTCCTCCAGTTTGGAGGAGTGTCTTTTGGAGGGAGGCCTGAAGCGAGCAAGGGGGGGGGGGGGGCGGGGGATTTTGGTTGCATTTTTGCAAAATCTTTCACAAATTTTCCTAAATCTAAAAGGAAATCACACCCCGCCTACTGCACCTTTAAGACGTTAGGAATGTTCACCTGGAGCTACTGTCACTCTGCCACTGTGCTTCACCGTCGGAGGAGGCACCACTGGCATCCAACTGCTCCTCCGCCTGTGAGGAGACACACACACACACGCACACACGCGCACACGCACACAGTTAGACCCAGAGCACTGCTGCGACAGCCCTAGTCCTCGGCTGAATCAACACCTCCACAGACACCAGCTGCACCCACCTCTCCGTCGCTGTCGGACTCCATCTGGCTGTCGCTCTGCCGGCTGCCACCCCTCCTCCCCCGGTCTACAGGGCGGCGCACTCGGGCCGAGCGCGTCTGGTAGGTGTGCCGCTGCGGCCTCTTCCTCTGGGTGGGCCGCAGGATCCGCGTGGATGACGGGCCCTGCTGCTCACTCTGGCATGAGAGAGGGAGGCAATCAACCAATCAATCAATCAATCAACCAGTCAATCAATCAACAGTTTCAAATTAAGCGAGGGCTGATCTGTCCAGCTCTGTGGGGACAGCCCTGACTGGGCCCTGGGCTAGGACTAGTCCCTGGACTAGGGTAGCAGAGGAGACACTGACCGTGGAGGCGCTGGGTACAGGCTTCTTCCTTCTCTCAGTGTTGTACAGGGAACACTCCACCTCGCCTTTGGCCCGTCTGGTCTCCTCCATCACCCTACACACACACACACACACAAAACTTAGAATCGAATCACATACTAGTCTTAACACACTGCTGGGCAGTCAAAACCTGCCCAATTCCGGTGTTGTGTGTGTGGTCAGTCTGTGTTGCTGGTTTCACCTGTAGACCCCCTGCTGCACCTCGTTGACCACCACCCTCCTGCTCCAGGCCAGCAAGTCGCGCTCCGTGGCCATCTGACTGCGGGGGGCGTTGTGGTGCATCTGCCGCACCCCCTCCACCTGCCCGCTCCTCCGCAGGCCCACGCTGGAGGGCGAGCCCATCGCGCCCCCTCCCTCGCCAGCTGCACGGGACGCACATCGGTGAGTCACACACACTGGACACCGAGGTTAGAATAGTTTCACTTTTTTCATAATTTTTTATATCGTTTTAACTTTTTGTTCTGAATTTCAGTCTAGTTTTGGTTAGTTTTTAAAGCAGGTTTGCTAGTTTAGTTTGAATTTTTTGAAAATGCTTAGTTTTTTAGTTTAAGTATTAGTTTGTTTGTTTTTACTTCTGCGCTAGCCTCATGAGACTGTCCTGATCTTGTGAGCTCATGTTGTTTCACTCTGTGTGAAAAAAACCATCTGGTGCACGTCAGGTTACTTCTGTGCATTACAAAGTCAGCCTACCATCACCTGAAGAATATATCACGGGCTATTAAAACGTACCTCCGTTTTCAGGCTGTTCCTCTGTGTCCTGCCCTTCATCCTGCTCGTTCTGCAACTGTCTGATCAGGTTGTCCAATTGGCTTTCTCCCTGATCCCCCTCTCCCGTCTGCTGGCCAATCACCTGCTCCACCACTTCACCATCACCTGAGCAACAAGAGCAGTAGATCCTGTCTTTTCATCATCATCATCAACACCTGTATTTTCATCTCACAACAGCAACAACAGCAAAAAAAATAATGTTGACAGAGCCTTCAGGGTACAGGCCAATGATGGGACGTCCTGTTTGCCGAGGGGCATTTGGCGTTACCGTTAGCCACGTAGCCCAGCTGGGGCACCAGCTGCTCCTCCTTGCAGCTCTCCCTGCCCGGCACCAGGCGCTGGTAGCTGGTGGGGTGGGGGTTCCCATCCACGTCCACCAGGAAGGGCGGGGGCATCAGGTGGGGGGCCTGCTGCGTCTGCTCGTCCAGCACGTAGTTGTTGGCGTCCCGGATCAGCGGCCGGAAGTCGGTGTGGAAGAACATCTGGTCGGGGATCTGGAGAAAAGAGAGAGAGAGAGAGAAGAGAGAGAGAGAAAGAGAGAGAGAGAGAAGAGTTGTGAGTGTATAAACCTTGCGGTCTGGCGAGAGGTCGGCAGTTAAGAGCGGGAATTTATTGTGGTTTCTGTGAGCGCTTCCTTCTTTTTATGTTTCCCGGCCCCACGGGACTTGCCTTTTCGTAGGGGCGGCTGCAGCCGAAGCCGAAGATGAGCAGGTGGCCGTGGGAGTCGGTGCAGGAGAAGTGCTGCCCGTCGGCAGAGAACTTGCAGTCGAACACGGCGCCGTGACCCTGGCCCTCAATCTGCAGGGACAAGGAGCGGATAAATCACTCGGTCTGAGTGGGAAACACAGCTCCATGTGTTTTTATGTGGTCTTGGTCTGTACTACTTGTGTATATTGACCAGCCAAGGGGACTGCAGATGTAAATTAGCTTCAAGCTAGAATCTGGTACAATGAATTATACTGTATGTTGCTATATATATATATATATATATATATATGTTTGAACTGTACACTGTCCCTTTTTAAATAATAAAATGAATGAATGAATGAATGAATGAATAACAGTGGAACTAGTGTTATTCGTATTAGTCTTTAGTGGCCACCCCTGTAGGCTGCGCACCATGTTGAAGAAGTTCCGCAACTTGGTGCCCTTCGACAGGTCCCAGATGTAGATGTTGCCATCATGGCCGGCAGACAGCATGATGCGGGTGTCAAAGGGGTGAGCCTCCAGGACGAACACCTCATCATCATGACCCTGGTGGAGAGAGAGGGGGGGGGGAGAGAGAGAGAGAGACAGAGTGAGACAAAGAGAGACAGAGAAAGAGACAGTGAGACAGAGAGACAGACGGAGAGTGAGATATAGATAGAGACAGAGAGAGAGAGAGAGAGAGAGAGAGAGACACAAACAGAGAGAGAGAGAGAGAGAGAGAGAGAGAGAGAGAGAGAGAGACACAAACAGAGAGAGAGAGAGAGATAACACACTCAGGTCCAACTGAAGAGAAGCTACATTCACAGCATTTTTTGCACATGGAAACAGCCATGATGTTATGGTCCAGGAGAGAGGGCGCCGTGCTCACAGAGAGGACGTGTAGCAGCTGGCCGCTGGTGGAGCTCCACACTTTGAGCAGGTAGTTGGAGACGGCCGTGATCACCGTGCGGTCGCCACGGTCCCACGCTACCATGGTAACCACCAGCTTGGTCTTATCATCTCCATTTACAGCAGCACTCCTACCAGAGAACACACTCAGTTAAAAATAAAAAAACACAGACACTTTAAAAAACACTGATGCATCACACACACAACACACACACACCCACACACCAGATAACATGGCTGTGGACTACGGAAGACATCTCATCTCTCCGCCTCCCTATGCTGATAATTCCTCCCTTACCCAGGCAGTCTGGTGGCTATGTCCAAAGTGATGCTCTTCCACTCCTGCTGCTGGTAACGCCAGACCCGGGCGGTGCCGTCACGACTGCCACTCACAAACCTCAGGCTGGGGACAGACGGAGTGCTTTAACAAGACTGCACAGCAGCGCGGCACAACAATTACTCACAGCCAATCAGCACGCTCACCTGTCGCTGTTGTTGCTAAACTGGACGACGACAACTTTGTCCTGGAAAAAGAGGAGAGGTTAAGATTTAAACGTCACTGCGGCGTGAAACCCCTGTGAGAGCTGTGCAGTTTGAGATCCAAGCTCCGGTGACCTATCCCTGCCTGCTCTCCATGCTTACCATGTGAGCGTCCAGCTCAGAGAGCTTCATGGGGGTTTCCGAGCCGAGGTAGTACACCCTGATCACATGGTCTGTGCTGCCCGTGGCCAGGAACATCCCACCTGAAGCAGAGAGGTGTGGACAGGTAAGTGATGGATCGTATCTAGTGGTATAGCAGGTTCATATCCCGATTCTACCCTCACCAGCCTTATCTGAAGCTCAATTCGAGAGCATTTGTCATATGTACAAGACTTATCTGAAGTTGTGTCAGTTAAACTGATCCCAACCAACCCAACCAACGAGAGGGAGCACCGTCACATCCTGGGCTACCAACTCAACCTCAGTGCTCAGAATAAACAAAAGTAATAATAAAATTAACTAATAAACAAGTACAATGAAATGCTCCTAAACACCATACATTAGATTACAATACATGAGCCCCCTACCACTGCTGAAGGAGGACGACGAGATCTGGACTCCAGGCCGCGAGCGCTCGATGAACTTGACCGGCCGATCGCTGAGGGGGAAGAGAGACAGGGACAGACATGTTAGGCTACCTGGGTCACGAAAAACGATGGTCACGCATTGTAACCCTAGTTCTATGAATGGAGCTCCGCCCCACAGGGCTAGCTCCTATCGGCTAGGTTTCACAAGCCAATGGAAGCTAGCCCTATGGGGCGGAGCTCCACGAAACAGAACAAGACCGACTACAGCATTAACAGCTCTGGGCTGAGACTGAAAGTAATATCACAAACAAAACTGAAAACGAAGGCAATGAGTTCACTTCCTCAGAGCCTCAGTCCAGGTTTGACTTCCTTAAGATCAACCCTGTGACTGTGGTCCGTAACACCTACATGAACTTCATGGAGATGGAGTGCCACTGCCAGAAGCACACCATGCCGTCTGCTCCGGTGGAGGCCAGGTAGCGCATGGTCCCTTTAGCTGCTGGACAGAACTGAGGAGAGAGGACATATGAGGACACGCAGCGTGTGTCACACAAGCCGCCTCCAACGCACCCAGAAAAAAACACTGGCAACCTAAAGCTGTGTTCAGCTCACACCAGGCGCGGCGAGAAAATTTGTGCCGCCCAGTTCGCCCCAATCTCACCGCGGGATCCAATGGGTTGCGGCACGAATCCGCCACGGAAAGTAAAAAAAAAAAGGAACTTATGCGAATGTTGCCGCGCCGCCGGGTTCGCGCTGCCCGCCGCCCAGTTCGCCAAATTGTATTGACTTTCTATGTAAATTTGAAAAAAACTCGAAGAATTTGCGCCCGGTGTGAACACAGCATAATACTGAAGAAGAGATCCTCAACGTCTATTTAGGGAGTGTTCCCACCTGTATGGAGGTGATGGAGGCTGCATGGCCCTGGAGAACGGTGATGGGGGCACAGGTGCGTAGGCACCACACTCTGATGACCTTGTCGCAGCTGGCAGAGGCAATTAGCGTGTTCTCATAGTTGACCGCCATGTCCGAGATCTCGGCAGCGTGGCCACGCAGGGTGGACAGTAGCCGGCCGTCATCCGTCGCCCAGATCTTCACCAGGCAGTCGTCAGAACCCTGGGAGCAGGGAGGGAGCCATTAGACACACACAATACAGTAAAAAAAAAAAAAGAAAGAAGAAAAAAAAGCCCTCTTCCTTTCTCTCAGAATCAGTTTTATTAGCTATGGAAGTTTTTACACATACCAGGAATTTGTGTTGGTCAATTGTTGCATAACACTGATGGAGACGATATTAGACAGGGTGCAAGGAGAAGAAGTGACTGTGCAAATACAAGACACATGAGAAGTGCTAGATACAAATACACTGTGACTGCTGGTGGCACTTGTTCCTATTGAAGGCTTTGCTGACGATGACTGGGATTTACAGTTCGGTTCACTTACTAGACAACTCATTGTAAGTTGCGTTAGATGAAAGCATCTGCCAAATGGCTAAAATGTGACATTACACATGTTAAACAAGGCATCAGCAGCCTCTACTCAAAAGCATACTACTTCCTGCAATATGGTAAATGGACTGCACTTGTATAGTGTTTTTGTCTGCGCTTTACAATGGCCTCTCATTCACATACCAATTCACAGATCAATGGCGGCAGCTGCCAAGCAAGGTGCTAGTCTGCTCACTGCGAGCAATTTGGGGTTCAGTATCTTGCCCAAGAGGACACTTTGACATGTGGACAGGGATTCGTACCGCCGACCCTGTGGTCACTGGACGAGCCGCTCTACCTCCTGAGCCACAGTCGGCGCACTATATTGATCAAGAGAGAGAGAGAGAGAGAGAGAGAGAGAGAGAGAGCAGACCTTACCGTGAATATCCGCCGGCCCGTGCGGTCAAAGGCCACGCAGTAGACGGAGGACAGGTGGCCCAGGATGCGGCGGTGCATCTTCATATGCAGGTAGGTGGAGGACGGCAGGGCGTGACCGAAGCGGGCGGTGCCCGTGGACTGGCGGGCGCCCATGATGGGTACTGGACCGATAGGAAACATGGGTCAGCAGGGCCTGTTGTTGTTGTTGTTGCTCGACAGTGTCGATAAAACAGAGACAGAACCTACCAATACTGGGGGGCGTCGCGGCGCTGACCGCTGGTTCTGGTGGCCGACCCCGGTGGAGCGCGGCCACAGCAGATCCGCTCCATGCTGTGTGGCTGCAACCTAACCAACACAACGTAGCATTATAGCATTACACGCAGTATGGCCCAAAGACAGCTCCATCACAATATGTAATCACAATATGCATGACTAATATGACATTAAGGGTCTTGTCTTGGTCTTGTTCCAGCTTGAGCGTGGAGGTTCGTTAAATTACAGAGACTGAAGAGAAGAGAGGGGAGAAGGGCTCACTTCTAGCTGTGCGAAGCAAAGACTGCCTTCCCAGCCCCAGGAGGGTCTGGACCCCAGGGACACTGGGCGGGGCCTCCTTATCTATGAGGGGACCTATTTGCCGGCACACACGCAGCAAGTAGTCTGCCGGGATATGCTGGTTCAGCATCACCTGTGTATACAATGTAGAGGACAGTCAAATAAATTGAAAACAAATCTACAACCAAGCATGAACTGGCATTAAGGCTTTTTCATCAAATATATAGTGAATTAATATATAAACTGCCAATGTTTGTTTACAGCATAACATAACAGTCTATACAATGCAATGTAAAGAGTGACATACAAACACACAAAGCGGCGTCCAATCAGATTCACGATGTGCAAGTTCTCCCCAGCTCGATCAAATAGTAACTGGGATTTCATTGGCCCGCTAAGTTGATTGACATGTCCCAAGGCTTTGTACAGCCTTTCTGTTTGCCCTCGCCTAACCCCTCCTCCTTACCACACACAAAACGGCATTTATTTTTCAACATTAGTATGTTATTTAATGTTATCAGATGCAAGTTATTTGGCTATTTCACCACACGAATTGTGTGGTTTACAAATAAATCAACTGCATCGAGTTGATAAAATAAAACAGCAGTTAAGCGAGTCAAAATACTATCAAACAAAAGTTACAGTATTATACAGCCGGCTTTGCGTTATCATAATAATACTCACCCAGTCTTTGAAGTTTCGTTTGTATTGCTTTCCGTCCCAACTCCATCGTTTAGGGATCAACTAAAAGGGAGACACGCGGTTGAAAAAGCGCTTCAAAACTCAGTCGCGAGGTAGATAGAATTATCTATCTATTTATTCTCTCCGCGGATCAATAACACAAAATTGCAACCAAATATCGAAGTAGAAAGTGACCAATATCGCGGAAACGCGAGGTGAGAATTTGCTTTATAACACGAGAGCGAGCGCAGCTCACCTCGTACTCTTCCAGTTCTTCCACCAGGATCTGTGCGGAGAGACACAGTCGCTAGTCGTAAGAACACATAGCTATAGACATTTTTAGCAATTATTCTTGATGTAGCCTGTCATTCGGTGTTACCTGTGCCGCTTTTTTACACGGTCCCGACTGCAGAAATCTGGCAATGAGGTAATACAATTCTGAAAACAGAGAGGCGCATTAGCTACATTAGCTTAGCCACTAGCTAGCTGGCTAACGTTATCATTCAGCTAGCTTAGCCAACTAGCTTACTGGCTAGCTAACTGATACAAGCCCCAAACAGTGTTTACGCTGATACTTCAGTGAAGGAGAAGACGGCACTCACCAGCTTCGATTAGAGAACACTGTTCCTCTGCCATCACTTGATAAGGACGGCGACATTAGACTCACTGGTGCTTTATTTAGCTAGCTAGCTAGTGATAGCCACTTGAATTGTTCCCCTACTGTATTCGGCCTTTTCTTTTCTCAAGCTTTTCTGACCAGGCCACCTGGTGCTCTGCTAGCGCCCTCACGCGTCCAATGAATCATTATGGCAATGTTGCAGTTCCGTCAATGGCCACATGGTGGATTTACAAAGAAGCAGGGAGCCACCCAGGCCAACATCTACCTGTCCCGACCTTAATACTTTAATACTCATAATAATACTTTAATTATCTATTATCTAGGCTACTACTTCTACTGCAATACCTCCATGGGTGCAATAGAAGGGGTGAGCCTTTAGATTTAAGAGAGCCTGGCGAAGTTGAACTTTGCACTCTCCCTTGTTTTGTGAGTTGGGCTCCCAAATTTAGTTCAATTGACTGCCCTCATCTCTAATCTAACCCCAGATAATGTACTGTAAGGCTCAGATGTGCTCATTTGTTGTGTTGACAGAGTAATTCCACAAAGTAATGACACATGATGCAACATTTTGAGGAAAATTTCAATTACTGTTTATTTCCAATTAGACATCCAGTAGACTACTTCAGTGGGAACACATTTAGATGCATATTTCAATAGATTAATTTTCTGTTATAAAATCGCAACAATTGTTTTCAAAAGTCCTGCATAAGTTAATTTTATGAAGCCTCTTTGTTAAAATAATTTTAAGTCATCAAAATGATTCCAAGCAAGATTATTTAAAAAGCAGGGGATCCCACTCCATCTTTATGCCTGGAATGTGTTCAGAAATAGTTTTAAATTCCTCTTTGTTACAGATATTCAACTTTAAAAGAAAGCAAACCCCCAAATAAAGAAAAACTGCACATATCAAGGGTAAAAATACAACCTACAAAAGTCAAATGATCTGAGTTGGTACACCTACAATGTGATACATACAGTACCACTTGCAATTAGTCTGCCAGCCAGCATTTTCTTTTTAAATTTCCAACATCATACCAACACTAATACAAAACATAAAAACAGAAGCTTAATTAAGTTTGCTTAAAAGCACTTGATATGACCAGTCCACAAGGAAACAATCCTCCAAATTTAGCTTTGCTTTGTGCTAAAAACCTGTACCAATAATTACAAAATTGTTGATAAAAATATTCCTCTGTTAATAAGGTAATTGAGGTTTTGGGGCAAACACATGAGACTTGGGGGCCGTACGAGGGGGGTGGGGTGGGGGGGGTTGGTTGGACACAATGTTGCTACTCCGTCTTGGCTTCCTCTTTCTCCTCCTCCTCTGGGGTCTCTACCTGTGGGATGACAGTTACTGTGACACATTGCACTACATGCTTCCTAAATGACTGACAGCCTACAGTGACACTGATTAGTCAAAGAAAATATCTGAAACATTGTCTATAACTTTGTCTGCCAATTAAAGATGATTGAAGTCATATATTTTACTAATATCAATCTCTATCCATAACAAGGGCATACTTCATTCGTCTTGGTCTCGCCATTTTCAGATTTGTTATCTTCCTTGGGCTCCTCAGCTTTTGCCTTCTTCTTGTCTTCCTTCTTGTCATTTACTTCTTTTGCTTTCTGTAAAGACATGAAAAGACTGCCATGTCTGTCCCAAGAACCAGACTCTGTATGGGGACGATGCAGCTAGTAGATAGATATCCTGGACATGTGACTCTTAGCCTACCTTCACTGGCTTTTTTGGTTTTGGTTCTGGTTTGGCTGCTGCCGGTTTCTAAAATGACAGAGCCATATCACTCACATGCAAAATATACATTACACAACTACATCAAAATAGAAAGAGACAAGTTCATTAAAACAATGTTTGGTATTCAGCCTAATGTTAGATCAAAGCAGCACATATACACACAATAGATCATCATGACAATATTTACAAAAGGAAGAGAAGGATGAAGTTCTTTACTTTTGCAGTTACCGCTGATAACCTTGCTGATCTTCTTTTGGGCTAAGGAATGGAAAAAACACAGGTTTGTATTGAATGCAAACTGTTGGCAGCTAATTGGGCAAAGATGTTGATGTGCACTGCCAGCATGAAATAGCCTAAATAAAATACAGGACATTATAACAACGTAATTTCCATAATAAAGGACTTTATTCCATATAAGCCTATTACATATCGGCATGATGAAATGAAGGCACTTACCTCATCCTTCACCTCCCCATCAGTTCCCTGGAAAAAAAGATATCAAAACCCATAAAGCAACTTTACAACACAAACATAATGGCCAGAATTCATATCTAGCATTAATAACGTTACAGGAAACTGAGTCAACTCAACTGGGACCTGCGCGTCACATTCAGTCAACTTAGTTCTGAAAAAATACATTCAATACATACATACGTTGCAAACGGTGAATGGTTTGGACGACACTGTTCCGTTTAATGGGCTTTGGACAGGTGCTAGTGGCGATGATCAGGTCAGCGGCGCGGAAAGCAGTTTTTCATTCGGACAGTATCGTTATTACCAAATTTCTCAGGGGGATGGGCAGCATTTGGCTCAGCTTTACTTCGCCATCTGGCGTTAAGAAGGTGTAATAGCATTCATTTGACGCGATGAACAAAGAATGCATAAAAATGTTTTATTTTAGTGCCAGTTTTGTAAATCAATAATTTTGACGAAAAACTAGAGTTTCTCCTTTATTTTTCAGTGCCCCTTTAACGCCAATTCACACAATCTATCAATCAAAAGGCACCTTTCTTGTTTGCAGTGTTCGCGATGGAAAGGATAGGAACTGCAAAGCATGGCTGCTTGTGGTTTCAATAGCATGGAGATTCGGCTTGACTTCAGACCGACACAAGACTATGAGCGCCTCTCAAGAAACCTGGAAAAACATCCACCTTAACGGAAAACAGGGCGTCATTTGCAAGCCAAAAAATTTTACGAATTATTTCCAACACATTTAGTCACGGGTGGCCACAAACAAATAAAGCAGATTTGTATTAAATCTCTGTTGTCTCGCACGCTTCGATATAATCACGTCTGAATTGTAAGGGCAAAAGTATATATCTATATACAGTATTGAATAGCTCCCGACATACCTGTCTCTTGGGCATTTTGGACTTCAAAGATATCTTCGTAGATGCAACTAACGAGCTATTTTTCTGACTGTGAGTTCACAGTTTACAGAGACTGGCGTTCTCTTATCACCAATACTGTAGTAAACACAGCACAGGCACATCAAGCCCAGTGGTTGGATGGGGGTAGGGTAGGTGCGTCTAAAACGTGACTGATGTTAGGGTTGGCCAATCGGAGGGTGGAAAAAGGTGTCACAAAAGAACAGGATTTTCAGCGTTGATCTTTTAAGCGCGAAACGGAGTGGAAGTCAATAGGCAATGTAAATCGTTTTTAATCGGGTGTGGGCATGTCCTATGAAAAACAATGCAAGCCGATTCTTCAGGATTGTATTTGCTTTTGCATGTAACTGTTAAAGTTCAGATTGTGCATTCTTACAGTGTACGTCTAGCTAACTATCAAACATTTTTTTCATCCCATATTTGTCTTTTCTTTTTTTCCCCTTGTTGAATACAGGACACATTCAAAACATGTTAAAATTGCAATACTGACTGCCTTCTCTATTTTCTCATGTGGAGTCATCATGATGGGGCATCAATGTGACTTAATAAGACAGCAAATGTCTGGAGCCATAAACCAAAGAGCCTGCATTTCCAATAAAGTTGCTCTATCTATCTATCTATCTATCTATCTATCTATCTATCTATCTATCTATCTATCTATCTATCTATCTATCTATCTATCTATCTATCTATCTATCTATCTATCTATCTATCTATCTATCTATCTATCTATCTATCTATCTATCTATCTATCTATCTATCTATCTATCTATCTATCTATCTATCTATCTATCTATCTAAACTATATGGACAAAAGCACTGGGACTGTTGGGTGATTTTGAAGAACTTGACTGGCCCGTACAGAGCCCTGACCTCAACCACAATGAACCCTTTGGGATGAACTAGAAGGAGATTGCGAGCTAGGCCCTCTCGTCTAACATCAGTGTCTGACCTCACCAATGCTCTTTAGGATGAATGGGCAAAAATTCCCACAGACACACTCCAAAAACGTATAGAAAGCCTTCCCAGAAGAGTGGAAGCTGTTATAGCTGCAAAGGGGGGACCAACTACATATTAATGCCTATGAATTTAGAATGGGATTTTTCATAAAAGCTCCTGTGTAATGTGGTGCCCCAATACTTTTGTCCATATAGTCTGTCTGTCTGTCTGTCTGTCTGTCTGTCTGTCTGTCTGTCTGTCTGTCTGTCTGTCTGTCTGTCTGTCTGTCTGTCTGTCTGTCTGTCTATCTATCTATCTATCTATCTATCTATCTATCTATCTATCTATCTATCTATCTATCTATCTATCTATCTATCTATCTATCTATCTATCTATCTAGTCAAAATGGTCGGTGTACTCCTACTATCCACCTCAAGACGCTGAGACTACTTGGTTAGTCGTACAGTATTCAACACTGTTGTTTGGCTCCTCCCTTCATTAATGTTGAAAAAGGACCTGGAAAGTGTCATGTCATTTCCTCTTCTGTTTTAGGTTATCAGTTATCTTGAGCACTATGTACTGACTTGACTTTTCATTCGTGTCTCTAATTACTCCACTAGATGGCAGCATTGACACCTATTTGGAAAAGCATCACTTCAGTACAGTGAAAAATACTCCTTATATATATACATATATATATATATATATACTGTATATATATATACTGTATGTATATATACTCAGGCCAGTGGCCTTGACATCACATGTCATGAAGGTTTTTGAGATATGAGCTTTCATCTCTTAATTGATGAAAGCTCATTATGACATAACAAACTGACTCAAGGAAGGGTATATATATATATATATAATTCCTTCCACCCTTCCTTGAGTGAGTTTATCTCATATGAGCTTTCATCAATTAAGAGATGTCAGATTAAGTGATTACTCCAATCAGGGTGGACATCATCCTTCTATCAGGTATTGAAGAAAACCAGAACTCTGGAACTGTAACACAAAGAACCTTAGAAGGACTCTCAGGCTGTCCCAGAACTTTCAGACTAAATATTATAAGTTGACATTTATGAAGACATTTGTATTGAAACATTGCCTATTACTGACACTAATCAATTTGCATTAGAAATAATTATTAAAGGAATGGGGTTTGGTGCATGTGAGCTGATAATGAGAGCCATCCAGCTGAGCAAAGCAGACTTCTATATCATATCTAGACCACCTATACAGTGGCAGCGAGTGTGGTGCCGAAGAACAAACCGCAGACCACGTCATCCAGGACGGAACGCGTGGCCTGACGGTTGTGGAAGACGAAACAGTGACATGGCTCCTGGAGTTGTGCCCAGATATATAGCCCGGATGACCCCCTCAAGAAACTACACCAAACCCATAAGAAGGAGAAGAAGAAGAAGAAGAAGAAGAAGAAGAGGCAGCAGCAGCTCAACCAGCAGCAGCTCAAGAAACTACACCAAACCCATAAGAAGAAGAAGAAGCAGCAGCAGCAGCAGCTCAGCCAGGCAGCAGCTCTCCTCCAGCCTGGCTCTCCCAACCCAGGGCAGCAAGAGAAGAGCTGAGGAGACAAAAGAAAAAAACATCCACAACTGCTTTGAGAAACTCTTGGCAGATCTTTAGGAACTTTACCAGCTAAGCTATTATTGATTGAGTCAATCAAGTCCAGCCGTGGGGGGAGGCCAGGAACGTGCCAATGACCTAAACCTGTTTTTCAATAGGTTTGACTCAGCCCCCACCTCTGTGAGCCGAACGCCCCCACCCCACACCCTACCCACCTCACATCCAGTTCATTCATCACAACGAGCCAGGTGAGAAGGGGGTTCTCCAGGCTCCGGATCCACAGCAGGCTCAGATAACATCAACTTGTCGGAGTGTTCCCTCACTTGTTCAACCCCTCCTCGAGGATAAGGAGGGTGCCCCAGCTGGGGAAGACCTCATGCATCGTCCCGGTGCCCAGAAAAGGACATCCCAGTGTCCTCAATGACTACAGCCCAGTGGCACTGACGTCACATGTCATGAAGGTCTTTGAGAGACTGGTCCTGCAGCACCTTAGGCCCCTAGTGAGGGATTCTGTGGACCCCCTGCAGTTTGTGTATCAAGCCTGAATCAACGTGGATGATGCCATCATTCAACTGCTTCACAGAGCTTACTCACTGGGAAGCACAGTGAGTCATGTATTATTATTATTTATTTTTTATTTTAAAATAAAAATAAAAATTTAATATTTTTCCAATGCATTCAACACCATGTCACCCCTCTGGTTTTTAGAGAAGCTCCCAGCCATGCTGGTAGACCATGACATGGTGGCCTGGTTTACGGACTACCCTACTGGCTGGCCACAATATGTCTGGCTGCAGGGCTGCCTGTCCGATGTGGTGATAAGCAATACTGGCACCCCCCAAGGAACTATACTGTCACCCTCCCTGTTCACCCTCAACACCTCTGACTTACTTCAGCCAGAACTCTGGAACGTGCCACCTCTAGAAGTTCTTGGATGATTCTTCTATCGTGGGCTGCATCAGTGAGGAGGAGGAGGAGGAGGAGGAGGAGGAGGAGGAGGAGGAGGAGGAGGAGGAGGAGTAAAGCTCCAAGCAGGCATGCCGTATTGCATGATCCAAATCCAAATAACCGTGTAGGACGCTAGCTCACCTCGGAGGTTGTTGTTGTTTAACATAGTGAAGGGGACTTTGAAAATGAGAACACACAGATAGGGCTCTGGACTGAATCTGATTGTCGCCAGTCGCCACTGATTGGGCCGGATGTGTAATCCATAGCCACTTATCATCCCCAAAACCTATATCTGTTGAGTCAGACTACTTATTACTTTACTTTACTGTCACTTCACATTGGACAGGTTTAAAAAAAACAAAAAAACATTTTTATTTATTTATTTATTTATAATTCTTGTGTATTTAATTTATATATTTTGTTGACGGGGGGGGGGGGGGGGGGGGGTAGAAGTAGTAGAAGACATCTACTCCAGAAGATGCAAGACAAGACCAAGGTCAACAGGATCCTGAGAGACTCCAGCCACCCAGGCAACGGACTGGACCCACAGGGCGAGCATGGAGAGGCTCAGGAAGAGCTTCTTTCTGCAAGCCATCCGGCTCCTGAATGACTCTATCTAACTTATAGTACCACTATACCCAGAGGAGCAGGATATCAAGTGTACATAACACAACCCCTTGTGTACATAGCTGTAAGGCAAGGCACGTTTATTTGTATAGCACATTTCATCAACAAGGCAATTCAAAGTGCTTTACATGAGACATTAAAAGCATCAAGACAAAGTGCAACACATAAAAGGTCATATAAAACGAAATGCAAATCAATTAGTGAATGCTAGTTAATGTTCACATTTTTACTTTGTCCTGTCAATGACAGTCTGCATGTTCCCAGGTTATGCAATCCTACAGCTGGTTCCAAACCCAAATTTCCAAAATTATACTGTAAATCCGTCCTGGCCTTCCCCGAACATGTCGTTCACCTGGGTCACGCACTGATTGAATGGGCAATGTCTAGAAAACTATTGCAGCAATCTTCCCTGTTGTGAACTTTAGCATGTACATAACTCACTCACCATTTATTATTTATTCATATCCATATATAGCACTTTCTGTACATGTTCATACTTTATATAAAGGGTACCCATTGTGTAACTAGTGTTAATTTGTACTTTTTTTTTTTTTTTGTAATTTGTACATTTGTAACTTGTAAATTTGGAATTGAGTATTAGTTTATCAGTAAGCATAATCTTGGAGTCAGCAGCAACATTTCACTGTGACTATACACCATACATTACAAGTGACAAATGAAATAAATATTGAAATCTTGTTGTAAAGCCCAAATTTCCCCTCTCTGGGATTATTAAAGTTATATCTTATATTTTATCTTTTCTTATCTTTTGCTTGTTGTTAAAGTTGGAAAATATTGCCATCTGCTGTTACATGTAGGTATTGCAAACGATACATTGCATGTAACATTGCAAGTCAAATTTGAATTAGGCCTACAACTATGATGAACTTACTTCCATGCATGTATATTGATTTGTGTGTTGCTCATTCTTCCTTCATTAAAATGATCTCTCTTGATCTATGTTTTACCATGCTGCATTGTGGGTACTATACACAATCTAAGCTCTGCCAGTGATCATACAGGCCTGCTGCTCGGGCTCTAGATTGAGAGGATTAACAGTAAACTGTGTGGTGAGTGCCAATGCCTCCACTTCACACCCCGTTGGGTGCCACTGGCTCATACTCCAGGCTTGCCAAGACCTATTAGCATGGCACTGATAGGCCTCAGCCCTAACGAGCAGAGGAGAGGGTGAGGAGTTGTGTGTGTGTGTGTGTGTGTGGGGGGGGGGGGGGAAGGGGGTCTTTGTCCACTAAAATAGCTCTAATATGTCACCGATACCAGACAGTTTGAATTCTTGAGGTTTATGAAGTTGAATGCAGCAACTTGATGAAGCGATGAGAAGATATGCTCTAAGGGAAACTAAAAGAGAAAGTGATCTGTGAACACAATAAGTGGTTGATCATGATCCTGATTTAAACATCCCATTAGGGAAGAGAGAAAGATCATCTAGAAAGTGCGTGTAAGATTTTTTGTTTGTACCAGCACTAGTTCAAGTGGAGTGAGTGTCCTGTGAGGGACTTTGATGTATCACACTACACATTACCATTTCTATTAGTTAAAACACAAAGGATGCTGCCAGGGCCCAGTTCCTATTGGCTGGAAATGACGTCAGGTGAATGATTCCATTGATAGAGGTATCCCCATTGTCAGATCGAAGAACAAAACGATTGTGGATATGATCCATTATCACAGTCTGTAATGGAATCAAGTAATCCTATGTTATGACACTATTCAGTGTCGGTGGAACAGAGCATGTGATGCTGCGGTGTGCAAGGGGAGGGAGGGGTCGCTAGACTTCCGTACTGAGACCTCTACAGTAGGCTACAGTGGGTTGTGCAGGTGCTGTGTGAGTGTGTATAAGAGAGAGAGAGAGAGAGAGAGAGAGAGAGAAGGGGGCGGGGGAGTCGTTTCGCGCGTGGACTGCACCATCGCATTCCGTACCTAGGATACTGTCACCGGCCATGCCTTCATGGAGCAAGATGCAGCTATATTGTATGATCTTTGGCTTACCGAAACAAAATCGCTGATTATTACTAGGCAACTCACGCGCTCGATTTAGTCCTTTTTCAGGAGGATTTAAAGACATCGATGATGGCCTTGGTGATGGAACCTATAAGCAAATGGACACCCAAGCAAGTGTTAGAATGGATGAAAGGTAAAGATTTTTAAACACGTTTCTTTTGATTTATGTGATAGAAAACATTTGAATTGGCCAATGCATGGGCATTTGGCGCACACCTTCTCTCTTACACAGATGATCGTTCACTAACGTTGGGCCGGGATTTCTTATTTTATTTTTTAGCTATAACAGCGATTCTTTGCATTGAAATGTATTGATCGTGTGCCATTTTGTGTATCCAACCCTGATGTGGAAACGCGCTATTTAGCCTAATGTTTGAACGACACGCAATGATTGAGGTCTAAGCACATCTGTTACGGAGAGAATATCCAGATCAACGCTACAGTTGAACAGTTGATTTACAGACGATCACATCTACATTGCTTCATAGCATAAAGACTGCGTGCTCTCTCTCTCTCTCTCTCTCTCTCTCTCTCTCTTTCACACACACACACACACACACACACACACACACACACACACACACACACACACACACACACACACACACAAACACACACATACAAACACACACACACACACGTACACACACAGACGCACGCGCGCACGCACGCACGCACACACACACACACACACAAACACAAACACACACACGCATGTATTGAGAGATTGTTAATTGAAACACTGGCATCAATGGAAACGCTCACAGATCTAGCACCATGGACAGCAACCAGCCTTGGTAATGTGGATCCAGTCTGATAAAAACCGCCACACTGATACATATTAGTACTGACTAACATTGTAGATTTGGGCAGAGGCTTTTGCAATCTTTTTTTTTTGCATGTTGTATTTGTAGTGTAAACTGACTATTTATTCTACGATGTTCTATATAATTCCAAAAGTATATCATGTAGGCTACTGTATATTTCCAGCCACAGTGAGATGGCACTTTTGCAAGAGTAGTCAGATTTAAAAAGAATTTTACTCTCCATCACCTTAATCAGATAGTGAGTGATTACAATTGCTGTGGAAGTGACAAACTCTTGCCATTCTGAGGGTGAGACACTTGATGAATTACAAATCATTCTTTATTTCCAGTCTTTGCTCAAGAGACTTTGTAAGCTAGACATCTTCCTTTAGGAATCGCTCACTCACCTACCCACACTAGAGACGTGATCTCTCTCACCCAGACTCATCTGCTGTCTTCTATAATAACAGGAAGGGATGACGTGCCTGTGCAGACATACAATCTACAGTATTATGTTTCTACTAGATGCAGCGGCTTTGCCATCTGAGTGTCATTCCAGAAGTGCGCATCTCTGCCTGCCCCCGGCGCTGCTGTCTCCGACGTGTCTCCATCCTTCTCTCCAAGGACAGGCCTGGCCGAGAGCGCAGTGCATCTGCAGCTGATATACTAGCACAAGAAATTCCAGCTCAACCCCCCCCCAAAAACAGTATTAAAATCACAGATCTTAGTACTCGGTTGTGATATCAGTTTCTGCAAGCCTACAGTTTAGGACGCCTATCAAATTCTCAGGCCCTGAGAGTGCTACAGCACGACGGACTGACGGGATGGAGCTGAGGGTCTTTAGTAGACAGAATGTATACGATACGATACGATACACTTTTATATCCGATATGCGAGCTGATCATGCTGACATACAGGCTCAGAGCTGCCTGGCTCTCCACCGTGGTGCCATAGCTGTTAAACAATATACACCTTTTACAGGTTACTGTGATTTCTGTCTCCTGTAGGATGGACAATAGGGTTTCATATAGTCATACCAGTGAGTTATGATATGAAATAACATAGCTACACACACAGCCTGTACATAGACATGAAGTCCTGAGCACCAGTGCCATGTTCAAGAATGAGAATACAAGTAATTGTTCTTTGAAACTGAATAACCTGATACAGACTGATGTCAAACCACAGTAATGATGTCACTCTGGAGGAAAGTGGGTGGTGTGTGTGTGTGTGTGTGTGTGTGTGTGTGTGTGCGTGTGTGTGCATGTGTATGGGTGGCGGGTGAAGCCTGTGCATGCACCGTATGCACCTGTTATTCTTACTTAATCAGCAGATACTGTACGCGTCCAAGATGAAATTCCTTCGGGACAATAAAGTCTATCTTATCTTAACATAATGAGAGTGCCCAACGGGTCTTTTCATGACAGAATAGAGACGTTAGCAGTACATTACATTAGAAGTTAAGTACCGTGTCCCCAGGCCAATGGTAAGCAAGTTTGCATCTCTTCAAAGGGGCTCTCCTCTTCATCACCAAGCAACTGTTGCCATGGAGCTTTGATAGCCAACAGAATGGAAATTCCACAAGCAGCACACTTTAATGAAAGAAACCATTCATTATCATTAGATACACACACACACACACACACACGCACACACACGCACACACACACACACACACACACACACACACACACACACACACACACACACACACACACACACACACGCACACACACACACACAGTAGAGATGAATGCACACAAACAGCCTCACGCACAAAGACGTCCATTTCTATCTCAAAGCCATGCATCAGTCTGTGCTCTGAGAAACAGTTTTCTCAATGTAATATTGAGCCTCTATTAGGTTAGATTAAGACAATCAGAGTGAGCAGGTTCAGCACACTTAACCCAGGCACGTATGCTTTACTGAGGCGAATGGGACATACCTCGCTGCAAATTGGTATCGAATAGATGTAGGCTACCATTCTTTGATGTCCCTTGCATAACGCCATAATGTCACCGGAACTATCCCTAATTGAAAAGGTCGCTGTATGGCTGGGGTGTGTTGAAAGCAGGCCGGGGGGGGTGGGTGGGGGGGGGGGGGTATATGTGTGGTGTGTTGACGTGGCCCAGCCGGCGTATGTAATATGGGTCAGAGCTGTGGGATGACTCATCTCCTGGGAGCGATGCTGTGGTTGAAAGACTAGACCAGACCGCTGCTGCCTGCTATCTGCACCCCTCTCTGGGACGCAACCCATGGTTCACACACGCTCAGCTGCCTGCTATCTGCACCCCTCTCTGGGACGCAACCCATGGTTCACACACGCTCGGCTCCGCTCTGATTCCACGGGTAACACACAGGAGCGCACTCAGACCGGGAGTTGAGTTCTCCACGATCGGCTGCTCCGTCAGCAGCGCAGCCATGGTAAATGGACTGCACTTATATAGCGCTTTTCCACCTTAGCGGCACTCAAAGCACTTTCCAATGGCCTCTCATTCACCCATTCACACACACATTCACACACCAATGGCGGTAGCTGCCATGCAAGGTGCTAACCTGCTCATTGGGAGCAATTTGGGGTTAGGTGTCTTGCTCAAGGACACTTCGACATGTGGACTGTCAGAGCTGGGATTCGAACCACTGACCCTTCGATCATTGAACGACCCGCTCTACCAACTGAGCTACAGCCGCCCTGGGGCTGTCGTATTCACGGCCCGCAATGACGCAGACGATATTCATGTTAGAAATCTTTGAAGATCTCCCGCCAGCTTTGTGCTGAACTGTCCAGATATGGATAGCGGAGGGAGTACACCAAAGAGAGAATGGCTTAAAACATGTGGATGGAAGCTGAACCCTTCTTTGTTTTCCCAACATTACTCCATCGATATTTACAGAAAATATCTGATGTCAAGTCAACCATGGGCTTCATCAGGATTGCTGGGCTCAAACTGAAAGGTCTTGGTCTGAGTTCAGCCGCTCAAAGTTTGATATTGATCTTGCACAGCAGCTGGTCTAAAAATGCCAATCTCACAGCTCTGCGATGTTAATGGTGTATTTAAGGGCTTTTCAACCGGGCAGGCAGACTGTGAGATAAGGGTGTCTCACCTCCCCCTGTTTCCCTCAGGTCTGGATGACTGTCTGCAGCAGTACATCAAGAACTTCGAGAGGGAGAAGATCAACGGAGAGCAGCTTCTACACATCACCCACCAGGAGCTGGAGGAGCTGGGGGTGACCCGGATCGGCCACCAGGAGCTCATACTGGAGGCCGTGGACCTGCTGTGCGCTCTGGTGAGTGGGGAGGGACTCCTGCATCCCTGGCACTTGGCTGTTCACATACTAAAAAGTGTACGAGTGCGCACAACTCCAAATGAAACGGAAGCAGTCACGGGTGGCAGGTCAAGTGCTATAATGAATGAAGGAAAGCACCGGCACTCACGAGATAGACAATAGTCTTCAAAACGTTCATGGGCAGGAATGAACGTTTCGGACTTAAAGTTGCACAGAAATGAAAAAAGGATTCTGTCCCATTTTGGTTCACATAATTGGTCATAGTGTTCACCTATTCAATGATGTATGCCCGAAAAATTAAAAAAATCTACTTTTGTTGTAATCTTATATCAAAGTATATAATTTCTTACTTCCTGGAAAACGTTTGGTCACGTGCAATTACGACAACAGGTACCTTAGATTTTAGGCCAATAATCTCACGACATCCAACCGTCAATCAACGTTATCCTTCTATCGAATCTGTCTAAAGTTCTTAAAACCCGTCCACTTGTTAATGTTCCAATCAAATTCCTCTAAACGTTATGTCCCACCCTCATAGCTTGTTTGCGACGGAAATACGTCAAACTACGGAAGTTAGATGATCTCAAACATCAGTGCTACTTTAAGCCTTCATCAGCATGAAGGCTTAAGTCCGAAACGTTCATTCCTGCCCATTAAAGTTTTGAAGACTATTGTCTATCTTGTGAGTGCCGGTGCTTTCCTTCATTCACTTGGCTGTTCACCTCACGCGCAGTCCTGGTACTAGCTAGCTACCTCACACACGGTCCGACTGGGACTCGTCACGACCGCAAAGCGCGCGTACTGTATGCAAGTTCCTGAAAATGACTTTATGCACATCAAATTGATTTCAGCGTGGTTTAGCCTCCATCAGAGCGCTGTGCTGAGCATGTGGGGTGTGTGGATGGGCTCTGTTCTGGAGGGAGGTGAACCCTCCGCAGTCGCATCTGAGGACAGGACCTCTTTCATAATTTATGTTAAGAGGTAAAGACTAATTCAGATTCATTGCCGATGTATCCTTGTATGGGTACATTGAGGTCGAGCTGCAGGAGGAGCCCGTTTGCATCAGTAAGTGTGTGTGTGTGTGTGTGTGTTGGGGGTGGGGGAGTTAGCCTCGGTCGGTGTATGACTCATGCTGAAGCTGGAGTGGGCAGAGGAAGAGCCCGACTACAGATAAGAGCTCAGCGTACAAGTCTGAGTCAGAGAGGGTCCACGTCATGTCTGATTGGCTGGCTGAGTGCCTGTTAATGGACCCATTGACACAGACAGGCTGGCCAGGCCAAGGCGTGGAGCTGGAGGCTAGCGTGTGATTCTCTGTGACCGACGCCTACCTACCCCCTTTCCCCCCAACCCCACCCCACCCTGGAGCAGAACGCCATTTAGGGGCCAGGGAACACGCCTGGACTGCCGCTGTCGCTCTCTCTGTCTGGCCGTATCTGCACACACACACACACACACACACACACACACACACACACACACGCGTGAACGTGTGTGACAGTATGAATGCTTGGAAGTTCCTTGAGTATGTTTGAATGCTGGGAGTTCGTTCACATTGTACGTGTGTGTGTGTGTGTGTGTGTACAGCATCTGGCTCCATCTTCGGCATGGCGATGGACTGTGATTCTGATTGGCTGCTGCTGGGACATGTGCCCATTGATCCAGGCGAAGTGCACTAGAGCTGAGTATGGTGCACTAGAGCTGAGTATGGTGCACTAGAACTGAGTATGGTGCACTAGAGCTGAGTATAGTGCACTAGAGCGGAGTATGGCGTCACTCTGCTGAGAGCGCGCTGACATGAGTAATGACTGCGCTGGGGCAGGGCTGCAGGGGGGAGGGCCGGGAGGGCCAGGACACGAGGCTGGTCACACACACACACACACACACACACACACACACACACACACACACACACACACACACACACACACACGCACACACATGCACACACATTGCATGCACACACACTACACCACACACAAAGGCACGCAGGCACACAGGCAGGCACACAGGCACGCACGCACACACACACACACACACACACACACACACACACACACACACACACACACACACACACAGGGCCTTTCCATACAGCCCATCCAAAATGGATGCCGTCTGAATAGATAGATGACAGTGCCTCCCTCCGCATGGAAAAAGACAAGCCTCTTTTGAAATCAATTTCGGGAATTAATTTCGCCTTCCTGGCTTGATTATCTCGGAGTGATGGATTGAGAGACAATGCAGGCTTAGTGGCAGGCAGTGTGACCGCTGAGTCACTTTGACAGTAAAGGAGGAGGAATGTGGCAGAGAGTTAGGTAATGGTTCATCCCCTGGCCAACAGTGACCGAACAGGGCCCAGCTGCCAGGCTGCTGGAGCTCGTAAGGGGTTTTTACCTCCAGGATGTTCTCTGCCGTCGTATGAAAACGTCTCTTCCTGTGCTGCCTCTGTGCCTGGATGCTTGTCTCTGGGAGATGGATGGAAGGCAAACCGCTGAGCTGGTAGTCAGTCACCAGCACCTACAGGGTAATAGTCTGTCTCCGTCATCCGGGGGACTGAGGCTGCCAAGAACAGGGCCCTATTTTAGCGCTGCTTAGCATATGCGCCTGTATATTCAGCACGTTCAGTTTGCCCCGCCCACTCCTGGGAGCATTGGTCTCCTGCCCACCCTCCCTGGGAGATCGCTGGCGGAGGAGCCCCTGAGCACGGCAGCGTTGCCCGAGGCTAACAGACAAGCGTGGTACTTTGATATTTTGAATGAAGGAGTGGAAAATCAGTGCGCAGTGAATCTGTCATCCCCCCACCCATGATGCATGTCGTCAGCAAGTCCAGTTGGTGAATGTGTAAGTGGACTGGGCTTTTCTACTTTAGATTTATTCACGGAGCCGGCCTTTTTTTTGTTTGTTCTAAAATGCAAGCATTTATTTGAAAGTAAGTGGTTATCAGTCATTATATAAAAAAAAAACTAAAGTGATTTTAACTTTCTATAGGAACCCACAAAAGGCAATGGTTGCAAAAAACAAACAAACAAAAAACATCGATACAATAAGATGGTATGATAATCTACTGTCCATTATAGTGATAATGCTACTGGTCCTAGTGATACAGAATAACGTTGCCATTAACCGATGCATTTTAGTTTATAGTCCATTGTTATCACTTCTGTTGTATTATTAAGGTTCCATATCATTTGAAGCATCTGCACTTAATATGTCTGTCAGCAGACTACTCACCATAATTGTACATAGCAGACTACTCACCATAATTGTATAGTGTTGCTGTTAACATTTGCATATTTGCCTATAAGGGTTATTGTTTACATGTCAGACAGATCTTGCAAATGTGAAATGGCCAACCACTCGCACCTTTACCAAAAGTGTAATATGACAACATTGTGTTTCATTAGCCTGTGCCTCATGCATATCCTTCTGTCCACTCGCAAGCTGTTTTACCGTCTGATCATTTTCAGCTAATTGAAAGAATAATGTGGTATGATATACTAGTATCTTCTGACCATTGTGTTACTGTACATTCACCTGCTTCTCGCTCGGAATGTTGGTTGTGTTTTGGAGTTCAGATCAAAGTGGAATGTCAGGCAGTGAACGCAGAATTCTAGAGCTATGGAGGATTTGCAGAGCTAGGCTGCGTGAGTCCATTAGGGCTCATTGTACTGTAAGTTACTTTGGATAAAAGCATCTGCTAAATGACTGTAATGTAATGTCCAAGCCATTCAGAGAGACTCTTTATGCACCCTGCGGATCACGCTATGAATGGAGATATGTCAACCTCCTGACCCTCTAGCAGGTCAGCAGACGCCCTCCTGTGAGATTCTAATCGGCTGATTTACGTTGGTTTTTCTCAAATAAATCGGCTGATTCATGTTGTATCGGTGCGTGAGCCCTGACTGAACCTCACAGACCCCGCACCTAATGGCATGACTAGCTTTGTCACCGTTGGGAAACATACAATATATGACATACACTGCCCTACAAAGGAAAAAAACAGGGACTTCATTTTTGGTCAAAAATGATGTATAATCATTTATGTCACATTAAAGACATATTTTGTCATGTGGACAAATATCTTCTCTCGAATGTGTTGTATTTTGGAGAAAATATGGGGTTGAATTTACAGTTGCTGCAAAAAGCCCTAGGCCAACAACTTTAAAGTAATTTTTCTGCCACATTACTGCCTTTTTTCCTTTGTAGGGCAGTACAGTAGCCATACTCTATCGATCTCTGATCTACCAAACATGCTTGAACTACCTAAATATTAGTCACCTGATCTATGTTGTGAATATAAGGACTATAACTAATGATAATTGTAGGCCTAGCCACAATGTACCTAACCCCGATACTAACCTATGAGAATCCTAACATTTAGAACAAGCACCAAAAGAGTTACTAAACAGCTTAAGGTCTGAACTCTGTGGATTTAGAAAGTAGACCGGCTCCTGAGTGTAATAGACTATCATTTTACTGAGACTGTTTTTTTTATATACAAAGCAAAATGTACTTGGCAATGGAAAAAACAAATGGCGGACTTCCCCAGGTGGTGAGTTCTGGTAGCCTCCATGTATGACTGATGGACGAATTGATTGATTGATTGATTGATTGATTATACTTTATTGTCCCCGTAGGGAAACTTGTCTTGGGCACAGCACCGCATTGCTTTATAAGCATTTGACAAACAACACGTTACACAGGACACGACAGAACAACACAAACAGGAACAGACCATCAAGAACAACTATCGTCATTGACAGCTGCATCATCTAAAAACAACAGTCAACGAAAAAACAAACGAAGGCATAAACACACGCTTGTATAAACGCACGCCCGCACAATCTAACGTACAGGGGTCCATCTTTCATCGGGTGGGGGAGAATAAGGGAACGATGGAAACACTCGCCTCGCTGTAATTAAGAGTGACAAAGCCTGGAGTCACCACGGCAACCAGTCTGGGTAAACTACGTTCGTGAGTTAAACAGGAAGAAGGCATTTCACCATGGCGACAGCGATTATTGTTGACTCGTCCTGCAGATTCGGTGAGCCAAATGTGCACAGACTAGCTTGAATGTTATCACGTGCGCACACACGCACGCGCGCACACACAGACACACACACAGACACACGTACACATATGCACACACATACGCACACACACACACACACACACACACACACACACACACACACACACACACACACACACACACACACAGATGAATGCCATTTGAGTTATGAAGAAAGTCTTGATTTTTTTCTGACGAGATGATTCATCTCTGCTTGAGTATGCTGGAGCACAATGTGAGCAAAAGGCTTTACAGCTCTGTCCATCTGGTGCCCCGAATAAACAAGCAGGAACGGTTGAGATTATGTGACTGGAGGGAAGGCCTTTATTTGCCTGTAGATTTACATGGTACCAATCTCAAGTCTTACGTAACGCTGTGTCTGCTTGTTCAGTCTTGCACTCTTCTGTTGTGTTTATCAGTGGTCGTATTAGGCCTGCGTGTGATACTGATGACCATATCACCTGTTTCAGAACTATGGGCTGGAGACCGAGAACCTGCGGACCCTGTCCCACAAGCTCAACGCCTCGGCCAAGAACCTGCAGAACTTCATCACCGGACGGCGCCGGGGAGGCCACTACGACGGCCGGGCCTCGCGCAGGCTGCCCAACGACTTCCTCACATCCGTGGTGGACCTGATCGGGGCGGCCAAGAATCTGCTGGCCTGGCTGGACAGGTGTGTCCCACAGCTG
Organism: Borostomias antarcticus; assembly: GCF_949987555.1. Classification (NCBI taxonomy): domain Eukaryota; kingdom Metazoa; phylum Chordata; class Actinopteri; order Stomiiformes; family Stomiidae; genus Borostomias; species Borostomias antarcticus. The sequence continues at coordinate 17,876,779 of NC_140248.1, forward strand.
GGCTCCAGAGAGATGCACCCTGACATCCAGTCTTTGGTCACCTTATACATGTAATGACATCAAAAATGTACATTTTTCGATTTTCGATCACATCCTTGGTCAAAGTGTGTGCCTATTTAACAATACATGCCAAATATTTTTAGAAATTTCCGTTTTGTGGTAATCTTATATCAAATCTGATGATTTTTTTCTTCCTGTAAAACAAAATCTCCCGAGTGCTTATGTCAGCAAGGCAAGAGCAAGGTCAACCAATAATCTCACAATATCCACCCGTCAATCAACGTTATCAGTCTATCGAATCTGTCTAAAGTTGTTATAACCCGCCCACTTGTCAACGTTCCAATCAAATTCCTCTAAATGTTATGTCCCGCCCCTATAGCCTGTTTGAGTCGGAAATACGTCAAACTACGGAAGTTAGAAGATCTCAAATGTCCGTTTCAGCTGGACTTTAAAGGGTTTATCTGTTGTTTTTTGAATTGTGTGTTGTCTGTTATGTGTTTATTTGTGTAATACATAAACACACAACAGACAAAACAACAGGTGCACGTTGTTTTTGGACCCCTAGAAAACTTGCTATCGCTTTGGCGTCAGCTATTAGGGATCCGAATAAACTTCAGCTTCAGTATAATTATAAGAGAAGGCAAATGCTGTCAGCACAGATATTCTCCGCATTCTCTATCCAACTGTTTCAACTGTTCAGTCTCCCTGTTACCTCTGTCCCTACCAGATCCCCATTTGTCAGCGTGTCAGAATACTCACTGCTGAAGAACAACATCGTTCAACTGTGCCTGGAGTTGACCACCATAGTACAACAAGTGAGTGGATGACTCATGCAGAGCCTGGAATAAGAAAGAGGAAGTAGACAGGCAGACAATTTGAGCATACCCATGAGACACGCGTCATCTGTGAGGAACAATTACTTGTTTGCAGGTTGAAAGCGTGACTATTTTGATCCGAAGGCTGTGTTGTTTTCATATCTACCAGTGCCTCATGAATTGTTCTCTGACTGTTTCTCTTGCAGGACTGTACGGTATATGAGACAGAAAACAAGATTCTCCATGTGGTGAGTCTAGCCACCGTCTAACCATTGGTTGAGTCGTAAACTTTGTCCAAGAACAATGGTACTGTAAGGACGATACAGAGCCCCACACAAACCTCACTCTTAAACACCTCATACAGACACGTGATAGGTAGGAATCATCTGTTTAACCGGTCGTTCATTTGGAAGTACGGATTCATCTTTACTGATGACAAGTGACTATTTGAGATGAATTTTGATTGTGCTGGTCTACACTCGTACACAAAGAGATAATCATTCAGAGTTACTATGGCCACAACCGAACATGTGATTCTGCAGTGACTGCGGTCACATGCGCCCTCATCCCCAGCGCCACAGCAGAGGGTCTGTGTTGTTCATTAGAGGGGGCCTGTGTGTTTCTCTAAAGCTGCAGTTTTAAGGCCTTTGGATGGCAGCCATGTTGAATAATGCAAATCCCCACTGCTGATCCCAAGGGCGTTCCTGCCTCCAGCAATTAGACAGCAAAGAGAGTGACAGGCAATACACTGCAAAATACATTAGTTAAAATTGTACCTGATAAGAAATCTTAAAATAAGCTGGTTCAAGTCTAGAAATAAGATAGAAACTAGTAAATAACTTTTAAAACGAGAATTAATCTCATATTTCCAATTCCATTTTAAATCTTGCCAAGCGCAGAACAATTTGCAGTGTACAAACAGAGAAGCTAGGGCAAACTTTGTGCAGGTCAGTTTAAGTGTTTGTGTGTGCGTGTGTGTGTGTGTCTGCTTATGTGCAAACCTACAGTATGTGTGTGTGTCTCTGGGAGAGTGCGAGCCAAACAGAGACAGCTCCCGGGGATGATGGGACAGAGATGGGTCCGGTGACAGACGGTACCAGGTGACAGGACCCAGCCTTCACCGCCGACCTGTTCAGAAGCACCTAACACCTGTCACTGAGCGGCTTCAGGCTGTGCAGACATAGACTTCCTGTATAGAACAGTACACCTATATGAACAACACCACAGTAGCTAACACTATTAGTCCAGTACTGCAGAGAGGAGCCTCTGTCAGCTTGTTAAACCATAGAAAAGAACGCTGCTCGCCTTTGAAGAATGCCCTGTGTCTCAGATGATGAATAAGTCTGAGAGGCGCTCATTAAAAAGCAGGTCAGATTCTCAGATAATTGCATTGCAGAGGAGCTTCGTTGTTGTTGCTCTGAAAATGAAAGCTGTGAAGAAAAGTTACATGTGGGCTTTTTCCAACTCTGTTGACTGTATTTTTCCTTCTCAAACAAAGTGATTCTCTTCTGGAGTATGACCCAAATGCACAGAGCAAAACATGGCTGTGCTCTAAAGCACTGAACTCTGGACACTCAAACAAAGCAAGCAAAGCACGTCCGTACTTGGTGCCCATGGTGCAGTTGTAGAACTCCAAAATTGTTCTGTGCACTTTTAATTTGGTGTAACCTTGACGCCGTTTGTTTCCAAAGTCAGTTGATCCGACATGTACTACAGGCTTCCTGACAGAAGAACACTTTGCGTCTCAGATATGTGAGCTGTCTCAGATATGTCTGAGCTGTGAGTATGGCTTCATCCCTGTTTCTTTCACCTACAGTGTAAAACGCTGTCTGGAATTTGTGACCACATTATCTCGCTGTCGTCCGACTCTCTGGTCTCCCAGTCTGCCCATCTGGAGGTGGTCCACCTGACCAACATCATGCCCAGCGAGGGTCTGGTGAGTGCTGATACGCCACCTGGACTAAAATAGCCTCTAAATGGGATGCTTATAGTGTATTTTAATTGTGCAATATAGTAAAAAATTGGTCCCTTCTAATGTGTTTGTCAAAACCTTTATCAGAAAAGTTGAAACTTTTAATAAACGTAGCAATAATAAATGCTCATCCCCTGTCTCTCCTCTTTTAGGGAATGTACATCAAATCAACCTATGATGGTCTACATGTCATCACTGGGACCACAGAGAACGTAAGTGTTCTTTACCTGTCTGATGAGTTTAAACAAGACCATAGAAAGTGGCCCCTAGCCTGTATTCGACAGTGCTTTAGATTCTGTAAAACATATCACATTTGTTTAAGAAATCAGCGGTTTCATCCTGGGAAACAGATCCTTTCCTCTGCCAGAGAACCTGTCCTCCTCAAAGTGAAGCAGCTACCTCTGCTGAGCTGCTTTGCCCATGGGCCTCTTGTTGTGCTGTAAAGATGACCTCCTCTGGTTTGGGCTCTGGGATAAGTATTCAATTAGTGCAGCAAATTGTGAGCCACTAATTAGCACGGGGGTGGATAATTGTGGGAGGGAGCAGGAGAGGAGTGACAGGGTTTACAAATGGCACGGAGACTCCTTTTAATTAGCATGGGTTCAAAGCAGGGCTTGGACCAGGATTTTCTTACGCAGAGAGAGAAAGAAAGAGAGAGAGAGATGAAGAGATAGATGGAGAGAGGTAGAGAGGTAGAGAGGGAGAAATAGAGAGAAGGAGAGACAGGTGGGAGAGAAAGAGAGATTTAGAGAAGGGGAGAGGGGGAGAGAAAGAGAGAGAGATGAGGGAGAGAAGGAGAGAGATAGAGGGAGAGAGAGGGGGAGAAAGGGAGAGAGAGAGAGAGGAAGAGGGTGAGAGAGAGAGGAAGAGAGAGAGAGAGCAGGAGACAGAGAACAGAGAGAGGAAGAGTGAGAGAGAGAGGAAGAGGGAGAGAGAAAGATAGGAAGAGGGAGAGAGAGAGGAAGAGGAGGAGAGGGAGAGAGAGAGAGGGAGAGAGAGAGAGAGGAAGACAGAGAACAGAGAGAGAGGGAGAGAGAGAGAGAGAGAGAGAGAGAGAGGAAGACAGAGAGAGGGAGAGAGGGAGAGGGAGAGAGAGAGGATGACAGAGAGAGAGAGAGGAAGACAGAGAGGGAGAGAGGGAATAGGAGCTAGTCTATATTCAGATACACATCACCAGGTTGCTCATCGCTCACATCTGTCGTACCCTTTTTAGATGTATCCTGGTTTTTGTTTGGGAAATAGTAAATGCTGTGTAGTTACACCATCAGAGATGCTTGATTCTCTGCCAGGGTGATGTGACTCATCCCCTCCATTAGATGGGTGGTAGACTGTGTCTGATTAGCCTGACTATCTTCCACTGTTATATATTTTGCAGTGTCCTGCCATTTGCACTTAGCCTGGCTTCGCCAGGCCCAATTCTCACAAATGTGAAGGGTCTGGAAACTCACAGTTGCTTTCTTATTCCCAAGGGGCGTTACCAACGGGCGTAGATCAAAATGCCTCTGGACGCAATTGGATAGACCTACAACCAATCAGAGACGGTGCTCCTCTGTTCCGTCATCTTATTAAACCCGCCCCATATTAGATAAACGGTTGTGATTGGCACGAACGAACCAATCTCAGTTTGAGTGGATTCCGTTAGAACGGTTGGATGTCCAGACTGATCTGCGGAGTGAAATAGAACGTGAGCTTGTGAGATCAGGCTGGCGACGCCAGGCTAATTTGCACTGTCCTGTCTTTGCACTGTCCTGTCTTGTTCTTGCACCCTGTCTATTGTTGTCTATTTATTGTATTCGCCAACAGTCCAGAACAAATTCCTAGTACGTGTGAAAACCTACCTGGCTAAAATGAATCTGATTCTGATTCTATTACTGGCTGTTGTGGAGGGGAGCCATCATGATTGTTGTCCTTCAGCTATGCCAGGAGTTTAGTTATTGTGCCGGTGAGTGTGTACTAACCTGTGGCTAAACACTTACAAACTAAGCAGAGGTCTTAGCTGCTCTGGTTTTCTACTGCCCCTGAGT